>NC_135815.1:1189678-1381909 GCF_964213995.1 Mustelus asterias | reverse complement strand
CGACCACAATCCCACCCAGGCCCTACCCCCACATATTTACCCACTAATCCCTCTAACCTACACATCCCAGGACACTAAGGGGCAATTTTAGCATGGCCAATCAACCTAACCTGCACATCTTTGGACTGTGGGAGGAAACCGGAGCACCCGGAGAAAACCCACGCAGACACGAGGAGAATGTGCAAACTCCACACAGACAGTGACCCGAGCCGGGAATCGAACCCGGGACCCTGGAGCTGTGAAGCAGCAGTGCTAACCACTGTGCTACCGTGCCGCTATTGAGGGAGTACAGCAAAGGTTTACCAGGCTGAGTCTGGGATGGCAGGTCTGTCATCTGAGGAGAGACTAAATTGGTTCGGAATTATATTCACTGGAGTTTAGAAGAGTGAGAGGGCATCTCATCGAGACTTATAAAATTTTAACAGGGTTAGACAGGGTAGATTCAGAAAGAATGTTCCCAATGGTGGGGGGGTCCAGAACTAGGGGTCATAGTTTGAGGATAAGGGGTAAACTGAGAAATTTCTTCACCCAGACGGTGGTGAATGTGTGGAATTCACTCCCACAGAATGTAGTTGAGGCCAAAAGGCTTCAAGAAGAAATTAGATATAACTCTTGGGGCTAAAGGGGTCAAGGGATATGGGGGGGAAGGGGGGATCAGGATATTGAATTTGATGATCAGCCATGATCAAAACGAATGGTCGAGCAGGCTCGAAGGGCCGAATGGCCTCCTCCTGCTTCTAGTTTCTATGTTTCTATGTTACTATGAGTTTGCTAAAGGGGGCTGGGCAGATAGATGAGCAGGAGAGACAGGAAGCAAGCAGTGGCAGGCGTTTCAGGAGGTAAATCATGACTCACAACAAAAATATATCCCAGTAAAGAGGAAAGATTGTAAGAGAGGGATAAACCAACCATGGCTTTCCAAGGGAGCTAAAGAGAGTATGAAGTTGAAACAAAAAGCATATAAGGAGGCTCAAATCAGTGATAGTCCCGAATAGTCCTGGAATGAATTCAGAATCCAGCAAAGGAGGACAAGAAAAATAATAAAGGGAGAGAAAATAAACGGCGAGGGAAACTAGCGAGGAATATAAAAACTGACAATAAGAGCTTCTTTAAATATATACAAAGGAAGAGAGAGATTAAAGTGAACATCGGCACCTTAGAAAATGAATCTGGGGAGAGAGTTATGGGGAACAAGGAAATGGCAGAGGAGTTAAACGGATAGTTTGCATCAGTTTTTATGGTGGAAAATACTTTGAATATTCCATTAATACTAAAGAATACGGGGGGAAGAATTAAATACCATCTCTATCAGTAGCGTAGTAGTATTAGACAAGCTAATGGGGTTAAAGGCAGATAAGTCCCCTGGCCCTGATGGCTTGCATCCTAGGATTCTAAAATAATTCTATTATACAAAGGATATTATTAAACTAGAAAGAGTGCAGAAAAGATTTACTAGGATGCTACCAGGACTTGATGGTTTGAGTTATAAGGAGAGGCTGGATAGACTGGGACTTTTTTCTCTGGAGTGTAGAAGGCTGAGGGGTGATCTTATAGAGGTCTATAAAATAATGAGGACACAGATCAGCTAGATAGTCAATATCTTTTCCCAAAGGTAGGGGAACCTAAAACTAGAGGGCATAGGTTTAAGGTGAGAGGGGAGAGACACAAAAGGGTCCAGAGGGGCAATTTTTTCACACAGAGGATGGTGAGTGTCTGGAACAAGCTGCCAGAGGTACTAGTAGAGGCGGGTACAATTTTGTCTTTTAAAAAGCGTTTAGACAGTTACATGAGTACGATGGGTGTAGAGGGATATGGGCCAAACACGGGCAATTGGGATTAGCTTAGGGGTTTAAAAAAAGGGCAGCATGGACAAGTTGGGCTGAAGGGCTTGTTTCCATGCTGTAAACCCCTATGCTCAATGACTAAGCAGCCACAGAGATGGTGGGTGCATTGGTTGTAATTTTCCAAAAATCCTTGGACTCTTGAGAACCACCAGAGGATTGGAAAACTGCCAATGTGACAGCCCCATTCAGAAAGGGAGGGAGGTATAAAGCGGGTAACTATAGGTTGATTAGCCTAATATCTATTGTTGGAAAAACATTGGAATCAATTAGTAATGAAGTAGCAGTTTGGAAAATCATTAACCAATCAAGCAGAGGCAGCAAGGCTCCGTGAAGGGAAATTGTGTCGAATTTAATCAAGTTTTTCAAGGAAGCCTCAACCAGAGTTGATTTTCCAGAAGGTGTTTGACAAGGTCCCTCACAAGAGGTTAATTCATAAGATCAGAGTCATGGTGTTGGAGGTGGTGTATTGGCACGGATAGAGAACTGGCTAATGAACAAACAAAGAACAAAGAACAAAGAACAAAGAACAATACAGCACAGGAACAGGCCCTTCGGCCCTCCAAGCCCGCGCCGCTCCCCGGTCCAGGATTGAATCCTGAATCCAGGATCCCCGCCCAATTTTCCAGCCTATCTACATACCAATATCCTATCCACCGAGCTGTCCCTCACAGCTACGATGCTTTGTTCATTACAACCTATTAACTTACCCCCACCCCCCCATTCCAGACCATGTGATCTCCAGGGAGAGGCGAAAACCCAGAGTGAAAAACCCCAGGGCCAATATGGGGAAAAAAAATCTGGAAAATTCCTCTCCGACCCCCTAAGGCGATCGAAACGAGTCCAGGAGATCACAATGGCCCCGATCGGAAAATGCTTCCCAACCCTAGTCATTTCCACTTCCACGAACACCATATGAATTCCCTGCCCCCGAGACAGGTTCCCAACTATCCGCAGTCTCACTCTGTACTGGCACCAGCAAGATGATCATAGAATGAAGCCTTGAAACGAGAAACCAGGAACAATTAGCCCGCGCCGCTCCCTGGTCCAAACTAGACCACTCTTTTGTATCCCTCCATTCCCACTCCGTTCATATAGCTGTCTAGATAAGTCTTAAACGTTCCCAGTGTGTCCGCCTCCACCACCTTGCCCGGCAACACATTCCAGGCCCCCACGACCCTCTGTGTGAAATATGTCCTTCTGATATCTGTGTTAAACCTCACCCCCTTCACCTTGAACCTATGACCCCTCGTGAACGTCACCACCGACCCGGGGAAAAGCTTCCCACCGTTCACCCTATCTATGCCTTTCATAATTTTATACACCTCTATTAAGTCTCCCCTCATCCTCCGTCTTTCCAAGGAGAACAACCCCAGTTTCCCCAATCTCTCCTCATAACCAAGCCCCTCCATACCAGGCAACATCCTGGTAAACCTCCTCTGTACTCTCTCCAAAGCCTCCACGTCCTTCTGGTAGTGTGGCGACCAGAACTGGACGCAGTATTCCAAATGCGGCCGAACCAACGTTCTATACATCTGCAACATCAGACCCCAACTTTTATACTCTATGCCCCGTCCTATGAAGGCAAGCATGCCATATGCCTTCTTCACCACCTTCTCCACCTGTGACGTCACCTTCAAAGATCTGTGGACTTGCACTCCCAGGTCCCTCTGCGTCTCTACACCCTTTATGGTTCTTCCATTTATCGTGTAGCTCCTCCCTACATTATTCCCACCAAAATGCATCACTTCGCATTTATCAGGATTGAACTCCATCTGCCATTTCCTTGCCCAAATTTCCAGCCTATCTATATCCTTCTGTAGCCTCTGACAATGTTCCTCACTATCTGCAAGTCCTGCCAGTTTTGTGTCGTCCGCAAACTTACTGATCACCCCAGTTACTCCTTCTTCCAGATCATTTATATAAATCACAAACAGCAGAGGTCCCAATACAGAGCCCTGCAGGAAGCAGTGAGTGAGGATAAGGGGTTCTCTTTCAGGTTGGTGATCTGTAACCAATGGGTTCCACAGGGATCAGTGCTGGGGACCCGCGATTGGTTATAATATATATTAATGACTTGGAGGAAGGAAGCGAATGTACTGCAGCCAAATTTGCAGACGACACAAAAATAGGCGGAAAGACAAGTTGTGAGAGGGATACAAACAGTTTACAGAGATTTTGATTATTCAGTAAATGGACAAAAAGTCAGCAAATGGAGGATAATGAGGGAAAATGTGGAGTTGTTGGAAGTTAAAACTAGAGGACACAGCCTCAAAATAAAGGGGGGTCGGTTTAAGACAGAGTTGAGGAGGAACTTCTTCTCCCAGAGGGTGGTGAATCTCTGGAATTCTCTGCCCACTGAGGTGGTGGAGGCTACCTCGCTGAATATGTTTAAAGCACGGATGGACGGATTCCTGAGCGGTAAGGGAATTAAGGGTTATGGGGATCAGGCGGGTAAGTGGTACTGATCCACGTCAGATCAGCCATGATCTTATTGAATGGCGGGGCAGGCTCGAGGGGCTAGATGGCCTACTCCTGCTCCTATTTCTTATGTTCTTATGTTCTTATGTGTAAGAGAGAACAAAATAACAGAGTATTATTTAAATGGAGAAAAACTGCAGAAAGCTGCAACACAAAGGGACTTGGTGGGGGGGGGGGGGGGGGGCGGGTGTGCGGGGGGGGGGCGCGGGGGGGGTATCAGTGCATGAAACACAGAAAGTTAGCACACAGGTACAGCAGGTTATCAGGAAGGGTAATGGAATGTTGGCCCTTATTTCATGGGGGTTGGAGTGTAAGAGTGGGGAAGTCTTGCTGCAACTGTACAAGGTACCCGTGAGACTACAGCTGGAGCACTGTGAGCAGTTTTGATCTCCTTGTTAAAGGAAAGATATTATTTCATTGGAGGCCATTCAGAGAGGGTTCACTGGGATGATCCCTGGTCTGGAGGGATTGTCTGATGAGGAAAGGTTAAACAGGTTGGGACTCCAATTGGAATTGAGAAGAATGAGAGGTGATCTTATTGAAACATATCGGATCTGTGCCAGTGTAAGACTGCGATGATAGTGCCAGTTGGTCACCAGTGTGCCAGGGCAGTGTCAAGGGAGTGAGACCTGAGTGGAGGGGCATGACATGGGGGCTATGCAGAGGGGGGTCATGATCGGGGCATATGAGGGGCGGCACGGTAGCACAGTGGTTAGCACTGCTGCTTCACAGCTCCAGGGTCCTGGGTTCGATTCCCGCCTCGGGTCACTGTCTGTGTGGAGTCTGCACGTTCTCCACGTGTCTGCGTGGGTTTCTTCCGGGTGCTCCGGTTTCCTCCCACAGTCTGAAAGATGTGCGGGTTAGGTTGATTGGCCAGGTTAAAATTGCCCCTGAGATGCGTAGGTTAGAGGGATTAGCGGGTAAATATGTGGGGGGTAGGGCCTGGGTGGGATTGTGGTCGGTGCAGACTCGATGGGCCGAATGGCCTCCTTCTGCACTGTAGGGTTTCTATGATTTCTATGAGGTGGATTGGCCATGCTAAATTGCCCCTTAGTGTCAGGGGGACTGGCTAGGGTAAATCTATGGGGTTATGGGGATAGGGCCTGGGTGGGATTGCGGTCAGCTTGAGACCCAAAGTCTGGTGCATTGTGAGATTGGGATGTCCTTGCAGAGCAGCCCCCGACCGCTCTGACCCTGGGCGTGTTTACCGGCCACCCCCCCCCCTCCCCCCCCCCGCCCCCGATGTCGATGTGGAACTCCTAAAACTTCAAATAAGGGAGTGAGTGTGTGCGGATTGTGATGTGGAGCACGGCTGGGAGACTGGCGGGGATCACTCCGGTATTCTCGCCGTTATGACTCCGAGCTGTTCACGCCCTGCCGCTGCTGCCAGCGAGAATGGAGAATTTGGCACTCAGCCTAATCTCCATTCACTTCAACGGGACTGGAGAATCACAAAGAACAAAGAACAATACAGCACAGGAACAGGCCCTTCGGCCCTCCAAGCCCGTGCCACTCCCTGGTCCAAACTAGACCATTCTTTTGTATCCCTCCATTCCCACTCCGTTCATGTGGCTGTCTAGATAAGTCTTAAACGTTCCCAGTGTGTCCGCCTCCACCACCTTGCCTGGCAGCGCATTCCAGGCCCCCACCACCCTCTGTGTAAAATATGTCCTTCTGATATCTGTGTTAAACCTCCCCCCCCTTCACCTTGAACCTATGACCCTTCGTGAACGTCACCACCGACCTGGGGAAAAGCTTCCCACCGTTCACCCTATCTATGCCACTGCTGTGATTGGCCAGAAAATTGTGCCCTGAGTATTTTTCTGTGCAAATTCAGCCCAGTATTTCAGAGTTAAAGCCTGTGATCACCTTGCTGATTAAGTTTGTTCCTTGGACTGGACTCTTAGCTCCCCTTTCATGTCCTGTCCTTATTTTCCAGTGAAAGGTCTTGGATATCACTGGAACATGGAGATCAGGAGACACTGGAACTTATTCGGAGAGTTCCACTGGCTCATCTCCTAATCAGAGGCAGGTCAGCCCAACTCCCAGAGTGAGCAGCAACACCAAACACTGCTCCATGACTCCCGCTCCATGGTTTCCCAGAGAAATCCGCACCAGGATTTGAATTCCTCCCGTGTTGACAAGGATCAGTAAAGTCAGGGAATCCTGGACAGGAACTGCAAATTGTATGTGAGACAGTGACTGGGCCGTGTTCATCAGAGTTCAGAGGCAAAGATTGTGTCGGTTCCCTCGCAGCGCCTTTCCTGCGTGGATTTAGGATTGTCTGCGAGAGTCAGAGCGGCTTTGAACTGGAGTTTGTAAGTTTCTGCATTGACAGAGGGGCAATTGGAACTAGAAAAGTGAGTGGCAGATCCGTGTCGAACCAACACAGCGAAAGTCCGAGTCATAGACTCAGAGATTCACAGCTTGGAAACCGGCCCTTCGGCCCAACTTGTCCATGCTGCCCTTTTTTTTAACACTAAGCTCGTCCCAATTGCCTGTGTTTGGCCCATTTCCTTCTATTGTTTGAGAGAAAGTATTATTTACAGATTTATTCCGGGTAGGTTTGTGGCCGGGGCAGATGTCTGGGTCACGCCTCATTTTGCTGCTTTACTCTTTATAAACAGTGAGGTTGTGTGATTGATCCAGTCAGTGCCAGGGGGCAGTGAGATTGTTACTTTCTGCTGCTTGTTCCACACAGTCTGAACTTGGTGGAACTCAGGTGTCTGCTTTTTCCAATCCCATTGTTGCTCTCTGTGTCAAGTCACCCCAATGCCACCCTCACATTCCAGGCAGCCTCAGTGACAGCCGGCAGGGAGGATCTGGCGGGGGGAGGAGGTGGGGAGGGATTGGGGAGAGGGTGAGGGATTGGGGAGAGGGTGAGGGATTGGAGAAAGGGTGAGGGATTGGGGAGAGGGTGAGGGATTGGGGAGAGGGTGTGGAGAAGGTGGGGGTTGGGGAGAGGGTGGGGAGAGGATGGGAGTGACGGGAAGGGGGTGGAGAGAGAGTGGGGAGAGGGTGAGGGGATGGGGAGAGGGTGGGAAGAAGGTGAGGGGGTGGGGAGAGGGTGGCGAGAGGGTGGGAGTGACGGGGAGTGGGTGGGGAGAGGGTGAGGGGGTGGGGACAGGGTGAGGGAGTGGGGAGAGGGTGGGGGGATGGGGAGAGGGTGAGGGGTGGGGACAGGGTGGGGGGTGGGGAGAGGGTGGGGGGTGGGGAGAGGGTGAGGGGGTGGGGAGAGGGTGGGGGGGTGGGGAGAGGGTGGGGGTTGGGGACAGGGTGGGGGGTGGGGAGAGGGTGAGGGGGTGGGGAGAGGGTGAGGGGGTGGGGAGAGGGTGAGGGGGTGGGGAGAGGGTGGGGGGATGGGGAGAGGGTCGGGGGTGGGGAGAGGGTCGGGGGTGGGGAGAGGGTGGGGGGGTGGGGAGAGGGTGGGGGGGTGGGGAGAGGGTGGGGGGGTGGGGAGAGGGTCAGGGGGTGGGGAGAGGGTGGGGGGATGGGGAGAGGGACAGGGTCGGGGGTGGGGACAGGGTCGGGGGTGGGGAGAGGGTGGGGGGGTGGGGAGAGGGTGGGGGTTGGGGACAGGGTGGAGGTTGGGGAGAGGGTGTGGGGGTGGGGACTGGGGAGGGAGGGGGTTGGGGAGAGGGTGGGGGTTGGGGAGAGGTTGATGAAGGGAATGTGGTGGGTGTTGTTCATATTCAGAACGATTTCCCTGAGGATTGGAGGATAGCGAATGTGGTCCCGTTATTTAAGAAGTGTATCAGGGATAACCCAGGAAATTATAGGCCGGTGAGCTTGACGTCCGTGGTAGGGAAGTTCTTGGAGAGGATTCTTAAAGACAGGATGTATGTGCATTTAGAACGGAACAATCTCATTAGTGACAGACAGCATGGTTTTGTAAGAGGGAGGTCGTGCCTTACAAATTTGGTGGAGTTTTTTGAGGAAGTGACAAAAACGGTTGATGAAGGAAGGGCCGTGGATGTCGTCTATATGGATTTCAGTAAGGCATTTGACAAAGTCCCACATGGCAGGTTGGTTAAGAAGGTTAAGGCTCATGGGATACAAGGAGAAGTGGCTAGATGGGTGGAGAACTGGCTTGGCCATAGGAGACAGAGGGTAATGGTCGAAGGGTCTTTTTCCGGCTGGAGGTCTGTGACCAGTGGTGTTCCGCAGGGCTCTGTACTGGGACCTCTGCTATTTGTGATATATATAAATGATTTGGAAGAAGCTGTAACTGGTGTAATCAGCAAGTTTGCGGATGACACGAAGATGGCTGGACTTGCGGATAGCGAAGAGCATTGTCGGGCAATACAGCAGGATATAGATAGGCTGGAAAATTGGGCGGAGAAATGGCAGATGGAGTTTAATCCGGATAAATGCGAAGTGATGCATTTTGGAAGAAGTAATGTAGGGAGGAGTTATACAATAAATGGCAGAGTCATCAGGAGTATAGAAACACAGAGGGACCTAGGTGTGCAAGTCCACAAATCCTTGAAGGTGGCAACACAGGTGGAGAAGGTGGTGAAGAAGGCATATGGTATGCTTGCCTTTATAGGATGGGGTATAGAGTATAAAAGCTGGAGTCTGATGATGCAGCTGTATAGAACGCTGGTTAGGCCACATTTGGAGAACTGCGTCCAGTTCTGGTCGCCGCACTACCAGAAGGACGTGGAGGCGTTAGAGAGAGTGCAGAGAAGGTTTACCAGGATGTTGCCTGGTATGGAGGGTCTTAGCTATGAGGAGAGATTGGGTAGACTGGGGTTGTTCTCCTTGGAAAGACGGAGAATGAGGGGAGATCTAATAGAGGTGTACAAGATTATGAAGGGTATAGATAGGGTGAACAGTGGGAAGCTTTTTCCCAGGACGGAGGTGACGATCATGAGAGGTCACGGGCTCAAGGTGAGAGGGGCGAAGTATAACTCAGATATCAGAGGGACATTTTTTACACAGAGGGTGGTGGGGGCCTGGAATGCGCTGCCAAGTAGGGTGGTGGAAGCAGGCACGCTGACATCGTTTAAGACTTACCTGGATAGTCACATGAGCAGCCTGGGAATGGAGGGATACAAACGATTGGTCTAGTTGGACCAAGGAGCGGCACAGGCTTGGAGGGCCGAAGGGCCTGTTTCCTGTGCTGTACTGTTCTTTGTTCTATTAAAGGCTGGTAATAAAATGGAGGCTGGAGGTTTTTTAAGAGCAGTAACCAGTAAGTGTGGTCAGTGGGGGTTTTCTATTGGGGGACAGTGATGCTCCCTAAGGGTCACAGCTTTTTGGAGATTCAGACATTGGAATGAAGAATATAATTTCAAACTGTTCGAAAGCTACCAAGTGTGGAAATGTGCGAAAGAGTGAGGATGAGACCAGCCAACTCACACAGGAGCTGAAGAGCTTACAAAATGGGAAGATTTAATTTAATCTGGAAAGTGTGAACTAGTGCATTTGGCAGAAGACAGAATGGGAAATGAGATCGACTTCATGGAACCATTCCAAAGGGTGTGCAGGGAGATGGGAGCCGGGGGTTTGGGTGCATCAATCTGAAGAGAACTGCATTTACTATGAGAGGGAAAGGCCTTTGTAATTAGACACATTGAGTAACGCTGGGGGAGTTCTGCTGAACCTTGCGAAAGCCCTGGTCAGGTCCCAATCAAATGACTGTGCTTAATTCTTGACAGGATACTTAGAAAGGTCCTTGAAATGGTGCAGAGGAGATTTACCAGAATGATTCCCGGGATGGGGGGCATTTAATGGCAAGATTAGCTTGGAGAAACTAGGATTCTCCTTGGAGAAGAGGATGTTTAGTGATTTTCCTGCTCTGTTTCCACTGCAGAGACTTTCAGCATGTCGGCAAAGCAGTTCCAGACCCAACTCCCCAACAACCAGCAGATTTCAAAATGCTTTGATGTGATGGTGCAGTCCCAGGTTAAATGGGAGAAGCTTGTGCTGCCAACAATTGAATCTGTCGCTATTTTAAGTGGATTGGTTTACCAGGCTTCCAAAATAAAGGACATTAAACTAGACCAAGGCAGCGCAAACAAAGGATCCCAAAACCCACAATCATTGTACAGCTGGTTGATGAAGGTTTGCAACAAAACCGAAAATGTGTTCCGAGAAAAGATAAACCATGTGAGAACAATCCAGGATTGTGGTGAGGTCATTGTTGAAAACCTGACGAAAATGAGTGAAGGGTCAGTTCAGAAGACAGACTTCTGTCAGCTGCTGGATAAGACTAAGGAGGAGGCAGATCTGTGTCAAAAAAGTGCAGAATCTGTGGTGAAAGGGCTCTCCGATCTGACTGACCTTGTCAGTAAGCTGCTGAACATGTGTGAAGCTTCTCAGACTTCCAGCCAGGAGGAAGTGAACGAAATAAGGAAAACCTTGAAGGAAAACAAAGAAAGGTATGAGTCAGTGAAGGTGGAGAAGGAAAATGTATACAAAGATTGGGAGCAGATTTCCCAAAAACGTGAGAAAATCTCCACTGAATTGGCTAGTATCAATTCCGGCGCTTTTATTGATGAGCTTTGTGCGGAAGCAGTGAAGCAACTCATCCCAAAAATTGTTGATCTTGTGACCAAAGTGACCAACCCAGCAGTGCTGACAATGGAGCTGCTGGAAGGGCTAAAATCCCTGCTCAACCTGGGGGCAAAACTCATCAGCAAAGACCCTGAACAAAGCACTGAAATCAGTGAAATCCTCCAGAAGGTGAAAGAAAGAGCAGCTGAGAAGATCCAGGAAGTCCAAGATGAGTTGGAGAAATCAAACCGTGATTACGACAAAAAGTTTGAGGAGATGAAAAACTTGAGTAAAGAGGGTGCGATTTTATTGGAAAAGATAAAGGGTAATCAGACAGAGGAGAGCAAAATCTGTACAAGTCTCGAGCTGATGACCAAAGGGCTGCTGGCACTTGGGAGCATCAAAACCAACTGGTCAGAAGTGATCAACTTCATTCAAATGATACCCTTGATAACTGGAGAGTGTGGGAAGGTATTTGAAAGCTTTGATGCTGTGGGTGATGGAGACAGACAGGGTGTTCCAGGGATAGCAGCGAGCAATCAGAACCAAGTGTCCCAGGCCGTCAACATCATCAGCATCATTGGTGACGTGTTAAAAACCTATGTGGAGATTTACGAGAAACACCTTGAGGTTCCGCTGAGCGACATGGGCTCATTGTTGGCTGGACAGGGGTCGCCGGAATACAAGTTTAATCAGATCCAGAAAAAATGTAATGCAGCAAGAAAGGCGATACACAACAAGGCCACTGAGAATCAAAAAGGGTTTGAAAAGAGTAGCGCTGAAGCCATTGAAAAACTCAGAGCTCGGGAATCCAGGAAGTGAAACAAAGAAACAGCAACAGGGGCCGACTATTTGCCCCCTCGAGCCTGTCCTGCACTCAGTCCAATCACAGCTGATCTTCTACCTTAGCTCCAGTATCAATCCCAGACTTAAACAGCTTCAACACTGGAGCATCCACACCCTCTGGAGCAGAGAATTCCAAACATTCACAACCCATCCAGGGAAGCAGTTTCTCCTGGTTTTAGTCCTAAATGACCAACTCTGAGCCAACTTTCCCCTCATACCTATGCACCTGGGTTTTCTGAGTTCCTAATTTGGACTCGAGCATGACATCCTACAGTTGAATCCCTGATTAAGCTTACTATCCAGATGATTTAATGATGAGATTACTAATTATTGCACAATACTAAGTCTAAAATGGCATAATCCAAGCTGTTCACCAGTGTATTTCTCCAGGAATCGATCAGGAAAGCATTCTACAAACTCATCTTCCAAAATACTTCCACCAATTCCATTTCTCCAGTCAATAGGAAGATTAAAGTCCATCCTGATGTTTGGTTTGCTTTTATTACAGCCTCCAATCAGGTCTTGTTTAATGCTCTGTTCAATAATATAACCACCGTTAGAGCCTATCAGAGACCAAAGCAAAGTAACAATACTCATAAAATATATAAGAGCCATTCAATCAACTCCAATCACTAACCAGCTCTCTCCATCCCTGGAATCTCTGCCCAATCACTAACCAGCTCTCCCCATCCCCGGAATCTCTGACCAATCACTAACCAGCTCTCCCCATCCCTGGAATCTCTGACCAATCATTAACCAGCTCTCCCCATCCCGGGAATCTCTGACCAATCACTAACCAGCTCTCCCCATCCCTGGAATCTCTGTCCAATCATCTACCAGCTCTCTCCACCCCCAAAATCTCTGTCCAATCACCAACCAGCTTTCTCCACCCCTGGAATCTCTGTCCAATCACCAACCAGCTCTCTCCACCCCCGGAATCTCTGTCCAATCACTGACCAGCTCTCCCCCCCCCCCCCCCCCCCCGGAATCACTGTCCAATCAGGAACCAGCTCTCCCCCAGTTCTGCTCTTATTGGAGGTTTGAAGAAGTCTGGAAATGTTGAATTGGTGAAATCCAGCAATGAGTCTGAAAATGCTGGAAAATCTCAGCCGGCCTGGCAGCATCTATGAGGAGAGTTTGGAGTTACAGCCAGATAAATATCTTCCAATTGATTCGTGCTTGCTTACCCTGTAACATTTAAACCTATATTAAACTCTGAAATGAAATAAAGAATGTTGTTATTCCCAGTTAACAGGCTGCTCTCTGTGTCTCTGACTTCCTCCACACTTTGCAATATGTTAACAGTGAGAGTGTGAGAAACAGGAGCAGACGGAGGCCATTCTGCCCATCGAGCCTGCTCCACCACTCAGGAAGATCAGGAACCTGAGGGCAAATCAGAGCGGGGAACAGGAGAAAGATTGACTCTGAAAAGAAAAACAGTTTAAAATAATTTAGCAATGTTCAAAGATATGTAAATGCAAGGAGCAGAGTAACTAAAGCCAATGGGCTGGCAGCACAGACAGATCATCACTCGGAGCCTAGTTTAAAAGGACCCCAGAAATGGCAACTCAACATCCCTGGATATTGGGCGGGATTTTCGCCGCCCCCCCCACCACCACTCCCCCACCAGCGGGTTATACCGTAGAGAGGGTGGGTCACCATTGGTCGACGGTTTCCCTGGTGACGCGGCCAGCAACCAATTCAAAAGGTCATAAGACAGAGGAGCAGAATTAGGCCACTCGGCCCATCGAGTCTGCTCCACCATTCAATCCTGGCTGACTTTTTTTCTCATCCCCATTCTCCTGCCTCTTCTCCATAACCCCTGATCCCCTTATTAATCAAGAACCTATCTATCTCTGTCTTAAAGACACTCAATGACCCGGCCTCCACAGCCTTCTGCGGCAAAGAGTTCCACAGATTCACCACTCTCTGGCTGAAGAAATTCCTCCTCATCTCTGTTTTAAAGGATTGTCCCTTTAGCCTGAGGTTGTGCCCTCTGGTTCTAGTTTTTCCTACTAGTGGAAACATCCTCTCCACGTCCACTCTATCCAGGCCTCATAGACATCAGTGGGACCAAAAGATGCTAACCACCTCAACTGCCAGAAAATCCACCGCAAGGGGCCAGAAAACCCTGATCATAGAGGATTCAGGCAGGATGGTGGGGAGAAGGGGTGCAGCATTACTGGATAAAGAATGACAAATGTTTGGTGGGATGATTTACTGGAGGAAGCACCAAATGAGGCTGTCTGGGTTGAGCTCAGAAATAAAAAAGGGGCAATCGCACTGCTCGGACTGTACTACAGACCCCCAAATAGTGGAAAGAAGAGCAAATATGCCGAGAGATTTGTGAGTGTAAAACAATGGGTCTGTAATCATTGGGGAATTCAAACACTCTGATATCGATTGGGAAACAAACAGTGTGAAAGGCACAGAGGGCACAACATTCCTGAACACCTTTCACAAGAACCTTTCCAGCCAACATGTCACAAGCTGAGTGAGAGGGGGGTTCAATTCTAGATTTAGTTTTAGGGAATGAAGTTGGGCAAGTGGATGAATGAGCAATGGGCGACTATTTCAGAGATAACCACCAGAATAGCGTTTGATTCAGCATCATTATGGAACAGGACAAAGATAGAACACAGTAAACATTCTAAACTGGAGCCAGACACGTTTGTCAAAGCTAAGATGAGCTGGCGAGAGTGGACTGGACACGGTTATTAGAAGAAAAATGGTGTCAAAGCAGGAGGAGGCATTCCAAGGAGGAATTCTACAGGCACAGTGCAAACATGTCCCCACAAAGAAAACGGGAGGGATTGCCAAATCCAGAGCCCCCAGTTATCCAGAAGCGCACAGCATAAGGCAAAGTAAAAAAGAAAGCTAATGACAGTCACAAAAAACTTAATACTGTAGAAAGTCTAGAGGAGTGTCGAAAGTACAGGGGTGAAGGAAAAACAGAAATTAGGAAAACCAAGAGAAGATATGGAAAAATATTGGCAGAAAATCCTAAACTGTTTTACCAATATATTAAAAGTGAGAGAATAATCAAGGAAAAGGTGGAGCCTATCAGAGATGTAGAGAGTAACTTATGGGTTGAGTCAGAAGATGTGGACAGAGTTCTCAATGAGAACATTGACTCTGTCATCACTAAAGAGAGGGATGATTCAGACATTCCAGTTAAAGAGAGGAGTGTGAAATATGAGTTACAATAAGCATAGTGAGAGAGGGAGTACTGGAGGAACCGGCAATCTTGAAGGTGGATAAATCACCAGGACCGGATAGATTGCATCTCAGGCTGTTGAAGGAAACCAGGGAGGAAATAGCGGACGCTCTGAGGATCATTTTCCAATCCTCACTAGATGCAGGTGAGGTATCAGAGGATTGAAGGTCTTCAAAAGTTGTACCATTATTTAAAATTGGTGCGAGTGATAGGCCAGAAAATTATAGGCCAATCAGTGGTGGAAAAAGTATTGAAAATAATTCTGACAGACAGAATAAGGCCCAGACTGATCACGGATAGTCATCCTGATTTTATTAGAGGAAGATCGTACCTTACGAGCATAATAGAATTTTTTTGAGGCAGTAACAAGGAGGACCGATGAGGGCAGTGAGGTGGGTGTTGTCTACATGAATTTCAGTAAGGCATCTGACAAGATCCCACATGACAGACTGGTCAGGACACTGGCAGGAACCTGATAATTATGCAAAACGAGGGAGGAGATTGCAGAGCCTCTGGCGATGATCTTTGCGTCGTCGATGGTGACTGGGGAGGTGCCGGAGGATTGGAGGATTGCGGATGTGGTTCCTATTTTCAAGAAGGGGAATAGGGATAGCCCAGGAAATTACCAACCGGTGAGTCTAACCTCAGTGGTTGGTAAGCTGATGGAGAAGGTCCTGAGGGACAAGATTTATGAGTATTTAGAGAGGTTTAGTATGCTCAAGAATACTCAGCATGACTTTGTCAAAGGCAGATCGTGCCTTACGAGCCTGGTGGAGTTCTTCGAAAATGTGACTAAACACATTGACGAAGGGAAAGCGGTAGATGTGGTTTATATGGATTTTAGCAAGGCATTCGATAAGGTCCCCCGTGCAAGGCTTCTAGAAAAAGTGAGAAGGCATGGAATCCAAGGGGCTGCTGCCCTGTGGATCCAGAACTGGCTTGCCCAAAGGATGTGGAGATGCCGGCGTTGGACTGGGGTGAACACAGTAAGAGTTTTAACAACACCAGGTTATTTGGTAGCAAATACCATAAGCTTTCGGAGCGCTGCTCCTTCGTCAGATGGAGTGGAAATGTGCTCTCAGACAGTGCACAGAGACACAAAATCAAGTTACAGAATACTGATTAGAATGCGAATCCCTGCGAATATGGTGGCTGGCTGTAGGGATTCGCAGGGATTCGCTCGGTCTTTTCTCCTTGGAGAGACGTAGGATGAGAGGAGATCTAATAGAGGTATATAAGATGTTGAGAGGCATAGATCGAGTGGACTCTCAGAGGCTTTTTCCCAGGGTGGAAATGTCTGCTATGAGAGGACACAGGTTTAAGGTGCTGGGGGGTAGGTACAGGGGAAATGTTAGGGGGAAGTTTTTCACACAGAGGGTGGTGGGCGAGTGGAATCGGCTGCCGTCAGTGGTGGTGGAGGCGAACTCAATAGGGTCTTTTAAGAGACTCCTGGATGAGTATACGGGACTTAATAGGATGGAGGGTTATAGGTAGGCCTAGAAGGTAGGGATATGTTCGGCACAACTTGTGGGGCCGAAGGGCCTGTTTTGTGCTGTAGTAATCTCTGTAAATAAACTGTTAATATCCTAGACTGTAACCATTTGTTTCCCCAGTAATTCTTCTCTCATGATCATTATTCTATTTAACCCACCCCCCCCCCCCCCAACTCCCCGCCCCCCGCCTCCTTTTTGCCCCTTGATTATTTAGCATATTTGGAATGTTATTGGAGTCTTCTACCGTGAAGACTGCTACAAAGTATTTTTTAAAACTCCTTGGTCATTTCCTGGTTCCCCATCATTATTTCCCCAGTCTCTTTGTCCAACGGCCCGATGTTCACCTTGACCTCTCTCTCCCTTTTTAGAACAAAGAACAAAGAAAATTACAGCACAGGAACAGGCCCTTCGGCCCTCCAAGCCTGCACCGACCACGCTGCCCGACTGAACTAAAATCCCCTACCCTTCCGGGGACCATATCCCTCTATTCCCATCCTATTCATGTATTTGTCAAGATGCCCCTTAAAAGTATCTGCTTCCACTACCTCCCCCGGTAACGAGTTCCAGACACCTACTACTCTCTGTGTAAAAATCCTGCCTCGTACACCTCCTTTAAACCTTGCCCCTCACACCTTAAACCTGTGCCCCCGAGTATTCCAATCTTCCACCCTGGGAAAAAGCTTCTGACTATCCAACTTATTTTCCTACCCATCTTTATATTACTTGCTAGTTTACCCTCATAATTTATCTTCTCATTCTTTATTATATTTTGTGTCATCTTATGTTGATTTTTAAAACTTTCTCAATCCTTTGGTTTGCCAGTAATCTTTGCCACACTGTAAGTTTTCTCTTTCAGTTTAATAACATCCTTAACTTATTTGGTTAACTATGGTTGATTTATCCCCTTCCTAGATTGTTTTTCTTCTTCACTGGGATATATCTTTGTTGTGAGTCATGAACTATTTTCATAAACATTTACCACTGCTGATCAACCGTCTTTTCTGCTGAACTCCATTCCCACTCCACTCCAGCCAACTCTGTCCTCATTCCTTTGTAACTCTCCTTATTTAAGTTTAGCACAGTTGTTTCTGACCCAAGCCTCTCACCCTCAAACTGAATGCTAAATTCTACCATGTTATGGTCACTGTTTCCTAGGGAATCTTTTACTCTGAGATTATTTATTAAACCTGCCTCATTACACATGACCAGATCCAATATAGCCTGATCCCTAGTTGGATCCACAATATATTACCATAGAAACCAGAGAAAATTACAGCTCAGAAACAGGCCTTTTGGCCCTTCTTGTCTGTGCCAAACCATTTTTTGCCTAGTCCCACTGACCTGCACTTGGACCATATCCCTCCACACCCCTCTCATCCATGAACCCGTCCAAGTTTTTCTTAAATGTTAAAAGTGACCCCGCATTTACCACTTTATCCCACAGCTCATTCCACACTCCCACCACTCTCTGCGTGAAGAAGCCCCCCCTAATATTCCCTTTAAACTTTTCTCTTTTCACCCTTTTGTTCTATTGTTCTAGGAAATAGTCCCGAATACACTCTATGAGGTCTTCCTCATGGCTACTTCTGCTAATTTGATTTTCTCAATCAGTGCCAGAGGAGACCATGCCAGGAGCAGCACCAGGCGTACCTAAACATTGTGTCAACCAGGTGAAGCTGATATGGGGCTACTTGCATGCCAAACAGCATCAGTAGCAAGTAATGGGCAAAGGTAAGTGATTCCATAACCAATGGATCAGGTTTAAGCTCTGCATTCCTGACACATCCAATTGTGAATGTGGTGGACAACCCAATGGAAGAGGAGGCTCCAGCCAATTCGATTCACACCACGTGATATCAAGAAATGGCTGAAGACACTGCATTCTGCAAAGGATATGAACCCTGACAATATTCCAGAATTAAGCCATTCCTTTACTGTCACCTGTCAAAATCCTGGAATACCCTCCTGAATGGAACTGTGGGTGTACCTACACCTCGGAGACTGAGGCAGCTCCCACCACCTTCTCAAGGGCAATTAGAGATGGGAAATAAATGCTGGCCCAGCCAGTGACACTCATATCCCATAAATGAATTTTTAAAAACCTCCATCAGCTCCAGATACTCTGGCCAGAGTTTTACCGTCCTGCCCACTACAGGGATTGTACTGGACCGGACACTACAGGGATTGTACTGGACCGGACACCACAGGGATTGTACTGGACCGGACACTACAGGGATTGTACTGGACCGGGGACTACAGGGATTGTACTGGACCGGACACTACAGGGATTGTACTGGACCGGACACTACAGGGATTGTACTGGACCGGGGACTACAGGGATTGTACTGGACCGGACACTACAGGGATTGTACTGGACCGGACACTACAGGGATTGTACTGGACCGGACACTACAGGGATTGTACTGGACCGGACACTACAGGGATTGTACTGGACCGGACACTACAGGGATTGTACTGGACCGGACACTACAGGGATTGTACTGGACCGGACACAGGCCGTGCAAAGGTCCATTGACCTCGGGCAGAATTTTCCAGCCTTGGGGTGAGTGCGGCTGGAAAATCCCGCCCTCTGTGTTCCTCTCTATTTCCCACTTCCCGGATGGCCTCCCAGATTTAATCACTTCACCATAGATGGCCATGTCTGCCAATGTTTAATGTCCCCGATATAGGAATTCTGGGAATGGGAATGGTGCAGTGAAATGATTCAAGCCCAGAGTTAGCCAATTTCTTTCAAGCTGGATTTAATATCCAAGAGTCCTTTATCGACGCGTTCCAATGTAAATGCTCTTCATAACTGTCTTTAAACAGTTATCACTCCCTCTTACCAGTTCCCAGCCCAATTGTTATCTTAATACAACACAATTCTTATTCCTTTGTAAATTGTGTAAATGCGGTTTACCTACAGTACAATGTTGTCGGTATTACATTGATATTTTCACTCTGGCTACAGTCTGCTAACAGACATGGTCTTTTTTTCTCCTCAGATTTATCTTCTAATTTTCTTCCTAAAGCCCCAATTCCATTTGCTGCTGTTGTGGAGATTCCAGTCTGTGCTACATTGCGGTTTGCTCAATGTCTGCTCCTCCAGCACTATGGCCAGCTGTCTGTCTGTCTGTGTCCACAGTGTGAGACAGTGATACAGGAATCCCACTCCCATCACCGCTCTGGCCATTTCGGTCCTCAGGCAGAGTTCTCAGAAGTTTATACCATCAGGTGTCTCCAAATATCCATCATTGGAACCCATGTGGACCATCTCCACCTCATCCTGTTCAACTCAGAACCCCACAGGGATGAGCTCATTCAGTATGTGCCTGGGGAAACCTCGCACCTCCTCAGGGATGTTATTCTCAGCATTTACCAACTGATTCTACTTTGTACCATGACAAAATTGTTGATTCCAGGACTGTATTGTGCATTCACAGCCTGGTCTTGCACCAAACCATCTAATCACAGTCCAGTCCAACTATATATAACCATTTACATTCTCTTTCCTCTATAAATTCACAACATTATTTTGGCCATGACATTTTGAAACTAAAAAAATTTGATGGCAGCTTCCTTCAAGCTGAAATGCCCAAGTCCAAGGCGCTTGGACCATTTGTTCAATCAGTACATTGCATTATTTTATCCACTCATAGAGGGAATTTCATTGGTGCCTGCTTCTGTGACAGGCCAGACAGGATGACAGAGAAGGAATGCTGGGCACTTTGCCTCCTCATCCACCTGTGTTTCATCACCTGCGTGATTCTCCCTTCCAGGAAATACGTGTCAATTTCACCATAAATCTCCGACATGCCCTTGATAAAGACCGGGCCCCTGTGCTGGAAAGTAAAACCACAGGTCTCTAGAATTTGGCAGGTTTCCTTTGGCACTTGTATCTTGCCGCTGATGCCAGTGCTGTCCATGCGACTGGCCAAATTCACCGTCGAACCCCAGATGTCAAATTGTGGCTTCTTGGCTCCAATGACACCGGAAACAGCAGGTCCTTGTGAGAATCCTGGCAAAAGGCAGTAGAGACAGTTGTCAGCTGACACTCACTAAACTCACTCAGCAACTAACTTACTGTCATCTCGACATTGCTCAGTGGAGGGGGAGGAAAGTGGGAGGGAAGAAAGGAGATGGAGGAAGAAGGGAATCTGTCTGATCTGGATTCATTAACAGATGCTAAGTACATAAGAACATAAGAACATAAGAAATAGGAGCAGGAGTAGGCCATCTAGCCCCTCGAGCCTGCCCCGCCATTCAATAAGATCATGGCTGATCTGAAGTGGATCAGTTCCACTTACCCGCCTGATCCCCATAACCCCTAATTCCCTTACCGATCAGGAATCCATCTATCCGTGATTTAAACATATTCAACGAGGTAGCCTCCACCACTTCAGTGGGCAGAGAATTCCAGAGATTCACCACCCTCTGAGAGAAGACGTTCCTCCTCAACTCTGTCCTAAACTGACCCCCCTTTATTTTGAGGCTGTGCCCTCTAGTTCTAGTTTCCTTTCTAAGTGGAAAGAATCTTTCCACCTCTACCCTATCCAGCCCCTTCATTATCTTATAGGTCTCTATAAGATCCCCCCTCAGCCTTCTAAATTCCAACGAGTACAAACCCAATCTGCTCAGTCTCTCCTCATAATCAACACCCCTCATCTCTGGTATCAACCTGGTGAACCTTCTCTGCACTCCCTCCAAGGCCAATATATCCTTCCGCAAATAAGGGGACCAATTCAAGGGCGGCACGGTAGCACAGTGGTTAGCACTGCTGCTTCACAGCTCCAGGATCCCGGGTTCGATTCCCGGCTCGGGTCACTGTCTGTGTGGAGTTTGCACATTCTCCTCGTGTCTGCGTGGGTTTCCTCCGGGTGCTCCGGTTTCCTCCCACAGTCCAAAGATGTGCGGGTTAGGTTGATTGGCCAGGTTAAAAATTGTCCCTTAGAGTCCTGGGATGCGTAGGTTAGAGGGATTAGCGGGTAAAATATGTGGGGGTAGGGCCTGGGTGGGATTGTGGTCGGTGCAGACTCGATGGGCCGAATGGCCTCCTTCTGCACTGTAGGGTTTCTATGTTTCTATGTTAATACTGCACACAGTATTCCAGCTGCGGCCTCACCAACGCCCTGTACAGATGCAGCAAGACATCTCTGCTTTTATATTCTATCCCCCTTGCGATATAGGCCAACATCCCATTTGCCTTCTTGATCACCTGTTGCACCTGCAGACTGGGTTTTTGAGTCTCATGCACAAGAACCCCCAGGTCCCTCTGCACAGCAGCATGTTGTAATTTCTTTCCATTTAGATAATAATCCAATTTGCTATTATTTCCTCCAAAGTGAATAACCTCGCATTTGTCAACGTTATACTCCATCTGCCAGATCCTCGCCCACTCACAGCCTGTCCAAATCTCTCTGCAGACCTTCTACGCCCTCCACATGATTCACTTTTCCACTTATCTTTGCGTCGTCTGCAAACTTTGTTACCCTACACTCAGTCCCCTCCTCCAGATCGTCTATATAAATGGTAAATAGTTGAAGCCCCAGTACCGATCCCTGCGGCACGCCACTAGTTACCATCTGCCAACCAAAAAAGCACCCATTTATTCCGACTCTCTGCTTCCTGTCAGATAGCCAATCCCCAATCCACGCTAACACCCTACCCCCAACTCCGTGTGATCCAATCTTCTTCAGCAATCTTTTGTGAGGCACCTTATCAAACGCCTTTTGGAAATCCAAAAACACCGCATCCACCGGTCCCCCTCCGTCAACCGCACTAGTCACATCTTCATAAAAATCCAACAAGTTCGTCAAGCACGACTTTCCCCTCATGAATCCATGCTGCGTCTGCTTAATCAAACCATTCTTATCCAGATGGCCTGCTATTTCTTCTTTAATGATGGATTCCAGCATTTTCCCAACTACAGACGTAATTTTAGGGTTGGAAGTTTTGGGAACCACGAAAAAGAGTCATAGAGGTTTACAGCATGGAAACAGGCCCATCAGCCCAACTTGTCCATGCCACCCCTTTTTTGTAACCACTAAGCTAGTCACAATTGCCTGCATTTAGCCCACATCCCTCTATACCCATCTTACCCATGTAACTGTCTAAACGCTTTTTAAAAGTCAAAATTGTACCCGCCTCTACTACTACCTCTGGCAGCTTGTTCCAGACACTCACCACCCTCTGTGTGAAAAAATTGCCCCTCTGGTCCTTTTTGTATCTCTCCCCTCTCACCTTAAACCTATGCCCTCTAGTTTTAGATTCCCCTATCGTTGGGAAAAGATCTTGACTATCGAGCTGATCTGTGCCCCTCATTATTTTATAGACCTCTATAAGGTCACCCCTCAGCCTCCTACGCTCCAGAGAAAAAAGTCCCAGCCTATCCAGCCTCTCCTTATAACTCAATCCATCAAGTCCCGGTAGCATCCTAGTAAATCTTTTCTGTACTCTTTCTGGTTTAATAATATCCTTTCTATAATTGGGATAAAAGGTTCTTTCTCAGAATGGCAACCGGTGACAAGTGGTGTCCCGCAGGGTTCAGTGTTGGGGCCACAGCTGTTCTCTTTATATATTAACGATCTAGATGACGGGACTGGGGGCATTCTGGCCAAGTTTGCCGATGATACAAAGATAGGTGGAGGGGCAGGTACTATTGAGGAAGTGGGGAGGCTGCAGAAAGATTTAGACAGTTTAGGAGAGTGGTCCAAGAAGTGGCTGATGAAATTCAACGTGGGCAAGTGCGAGGTCTTGCACTTTGGAAAAAAGAATAGAGGCATGGACTATTTTCTAAACGGTGACAAAATTCATAATGCTAAAGTGCAAAGGGACTTGGGAGTCCTAGTCCAGGATTCTCTAAAGGTAAACTTGCAGGTTGAGTCCGTAATTAAGAAAGCAAATGTAATGTTGTCATTTATCTCAAGAGGCTTGGAATACAAAAGCAGGGATGTACTTCTGAGGCTTTATAAAGCACTGGTTAGGCCCCATTTGGAGTACTGTGAGCAATTTTGGGCCCCACACCTCAGGAAGGACATACTGGCACTGGAGCGGGTCCAGCGGAGATTCACACGGATGATCCCAGGAATGGTAGGCCTGACATACGATGAACGTCTGAGGATCGTGGGATTATATTCATTGGAGTTTAGGAGGTTGAGGGGAGATCTAATAGAAACTTACAAGATAATGAACGGCTTAGATAGGATGGACGTAGGGAAGTTGTTTCCATTAGCAGGGGAGACTAGGACGCGGGGGCACAGCCTTAGAATAAAAGGGAGTCACTTTAGAACAGAGATGAGGAGAAATTTCTTCAGCCAGAGAGTGGTAGGTCTGTGGAATTCATTGCCACAGAAGGCTGTGGAGGCCGAGACGTTGAGCGTCTTCAAAACAGAAATTGATAAATTCTTGATTTCTCGAGGAATTAAGGGCTATGGGGAGAGAGCGGGTAAATGGAGTTGAAATCAACCATGATTGAATGGTGGAGTGGACTCGATGGGCCGAATGGCCTTACTTCCGCTCCTATGTCTTATGGTCTTATGGTCTTATAATAGGGTGACCAGAACTGTACACAGTATTCCAAGTGTGGCCTTACCAATGTTTTGTACAACTTCAACAGGACGTCCCAACTCCTGTATTCAATATTCTGACCAATGAAACCAAGCAGGCTGAATGCCTTCTTCACCATTCTGTCCACCTGTGACTCCATTTTTAAGGAACTATGAACCTGTACCCCTAGATCTCTTTGTTCTGTAACTCTCCCCAATGCCCCACCATTAACTGAGTAAGTCCTGCCCTGGTTCAATCTACCAAAATGCATCACCTAGCATTTATCTAAGTTAAACTCTATCTGCCATTCGTCAGCCCATTGGCCCAATTGATCAAGATCCCGTTGCAATCCAAAATAACCTTCTTCACTGTCCACTCTGCCACCAATCTTGGTGTCATCTGCAAACTTACTAACCATGCCGCCTAAATTCTCATCCAAATGATTCATAAAAATGACAAATAACAGTGGGCCCAGCACGGATCCCTGAGGCACACCGCTGGTCACAGGCCTCCAGTTTGAAAAACAACCCTCTACAACCACCCTCTGGCTTCTATCATCAAACCAATTTTGTATCCATTTAGCTACCTCACCCTGTGTCCCGTGAGATTTAACCTTATGCAACACCTACCATGCGGTACCTTGTCAAAGGCCTTGCTAAAGTCCATGTAGACAACATCAACTGCATCAAGCTGAAATGTCACAAATTGTCTCACCTACATAAGAACGAACTGCGGGAGAAGGTCATTCAGCCCCTCTGGTCCGCCCTGCCATTTCATAAGATCATGGTTGATCTGATTATAACCTCAAAGCTGCACCCCGCCCACGCCGGTAACCTTTCACCGCCTTGCTTACCAACAACCTATCCACCGCTGCCTTAAAAATATTCCGACTCTGCTTCCAGCACCTTCTCAGGAAGAGTGTTCCAGAGGTGGGTTGGGTCCAGCCCAGCTCGATGAAGCCTTTGATCTTGGAGAAAGTTTGAGTCTGAGACAAAGTTGCTGCAATGTTATCTCCGAAGGGGGGGATTTTCCATCCCTGTTTCTGGCAGATGGGAAGACTGCTGGGAGTGGCAGGGGGCGGGAGTCTCAGGAAGTTCCCAAAGGCTTTTCTGCTAATGAAACTTCTGTTGTATCATCACCCCCACGTGGTGAATTCCCCCCCCCAATCGCCTCCACGTAGTGAACTCCGCCGCGCCCCCCCCCCCCCGCCCCCCCCCCCCCCCCCCCCCCCCCCCCCCCCCCCCCCCCCCCCCCCGCACCCACCCCCCCCCCCCCCCCCCCGCCCCACCAGCATGATGTCAGGTCAGCGGGGTTTACAACAGCTTTTGATAAGTGGGAGGCGGCCGGACAGAACCCACCGAGGGGCACAGCTAAGTGCAGCCCCTCGGGGGAACCAGCCCATGCCTGGGCAGTGCCTTGGCAGTGCCCCCTGACAGTGCCAGGGTGCTGCCTGGTAGCCCTGCAGGGGGGCTTCCACTGAGAGGTTTAGGGTGGTGTGGGGTCCTGGGCAGGGGGTGTGGGGTTTAGGGGGGTGTTCCCTGGGGCTGGAGGTAGCTTCAGTCTGTGGTGGGGAGCAGGGGGTGGTGGAGGTGGAGTGGTTGGCTGGACATTCGTGTTTTCAAATCAGGGCCCAAGGTATGAGATCACCCTGCCAGAATGACGGGCACAGATTTCCCACATCAACACAGCAGCTGTTTGTGTTACACTGTCCAAAGCTGATGCTGTAACCATTAAAAATCAATCTGACCCTAGTCTGCCGAAGGCCCTTTATAACAAACACTAATTACATTAATCTGGAACCGGTTCGATCCCTAAAATAGAATTATCAAGGATTTTGCTGGTAATTTCGATAATCTTTGTCACCTTGACCCTGAGGAGCTGTATTGTGTGCAATGTTGGTGTCCTTATCTGAGGAAGGATGTTCTTGCTATAGAAGGAGCACAGCGAAGGTTTACCAGGCTGATTCCTGGGATGGCAGGTCTGTCACATGAGGAGAGACTAAGCCGGTTAGGATTATATTCACTGGAGTTTAGAAGAGTGAGAGCGGATCTCATAGAAGCTTATAAAATTCTAACAGGGTTAGACAGGGTAGATTCAGAAAGAATGTTCCCAATGGTGGGGGATTCCAGAACTAGGGGTCATAGTTTGAGGATAAGGGGGAAACCTTTTAGAACTGAGGTGAGGAGAAATTTCTTCACTCAGAGGGTGGTGAATGTGTGGAATTCACTCCCACAGAAAGTAGTTGAGGCCAAAACGTTGTCTGATTTCAAGAAGAAGTTAGAGCTTTTGGGGCTAAAGGAACATTTGTCAAACACGACTTCTCTTTCACAAACCATGTTGACTCTGCTCCAGTGTTTAAGGTTTCCTAATCGTCTTGCTACTACTTCCTGAAGAATGGATTTTCCTCTGACGATGAGCTATTGTTTTCTGATTTCTGCCTCCCTCCTTTCCTGAGTAGAATGGTTACATTTGCAGTTTTCCAATCACCCTTCCACAATGTGGGAATTTCATATAATCATAGGAACCCTACAGTGCAGAAGGAGGCCATTCAGTCCATCGAGTCTGCATCGACAGCAATCCCACCGAGGCCTTACCTCACTACCCCACACATTTACCCCACTAATCCATTTAACCTACACATCCCAGGCCACTAAGGGGCAATTTTGCATGACCAATCAACCTAACCTGCACATCTTTGGACTGTGGGAGGAAACCGGAGCACCCGGAGGAAACCCACGCAGACACGGGGAGAATGTGCAGACTCCACACAGACAGTGACCCAAGCCGGGAATCGAACCCAGGTCCTTGGAGCTGTGAGGCAGCAGTGCTAACCACTGTGCTACCGTGCCGCCCAATAATTTTGGGAAATTATAACCAATGCATTCACTAGCTCTGCTGAAACTTCCTTTGAGACCCAAAGATGAAGGTCATCAGGTCCAGGGGATTTGTCAGCCTTTGGCTTTTCCAGTGTTTTCTCCACTGGTCGTCATATGTTAAGTTCCTTCCTCCTTTTAGGTAGATAAGGTGGTCAAGAAGGCATATTGGAAACTTGCCTTTTTAGATGAAGCATAGAATACAAAAGCAGGGAGGTCATGCTGGAACTGTATAAAACACTGGTTAGGCCACAATTGGAGTACTGTGTGTGGTTCTGGTCACTACATTACAGGATGTGATTGAACTGGAGAGGATGTAGAGGAGGTTTCCCAGGATGCTGCTGAGGCTGTAGGGTCTGAGCTATGAGGAAAGATTAAACAGGCTGGGACTGTTTTCCTTGGAGTAGCGAAGGTTGAGAGGGAATCTGATGGAGGTGTATCAGATTATGAGGGCCATAGACAGAGTGGATCGGAAAGCACTTCTTCCACTAGTAGAGGGGTCAATAACTCAGGGGCAGAGATTTAAGGTAAGAGGTAGAAGGCTAAGAGGGGAGTTGAGGAGAGATTTTTTCACTCAGAAGGTGGAGGGAGCCTGGAACTCCAGGTTGAGTCAGAAACTCTTGGATCATTTAAGAATATTTAGATATTCACTTGTGCTGTCGTAACCTCCAGGGCTTAGGGCCAAGCGCTGGAAAATGGGATTAGATAGTCAAATGTTTGTTGACTGGTGTGGACATGATGAGTTGAATGGTCTCCTTTTGTGCTGTAAATCTTGATGAATCTATAAACTATTCTGTTCATTATTTGTACCAATCCTTAGATTCCTCTATTCTGCAATCTATCCATAATAAACCTTTCCTCTTTTTCCCTCTCTGCCCTGACTCACGTGTTGCAGAGACTTACCAACCCGAAGTTTAAAGTTGATATGGGAATGTTTGTGAATTTCTTCCATGGTATTCTCCAGGGAGAGTGCAAAGTCTGCCAGGGTACAGAGATGTCCCCACTCATCATCATCCTCAGAAGCCTGAAACAAAACCTCACGTTAGGACACACAGCAATGAGAAATTCCCTGGAATGCTGGGCATGGCTGCTCCTCACAGTTCCAGACATGGAAAGTTACTTCCTCAGTCTGTTATAGAATTATAGAATCCTACAGTGCAGAAGGAGGCCATTCGGCCCATCGAGTCTGCACCGACCACTATCCCACCCAGGCCCATCCCCATAACCAAAGTTAGTGTGGGAATTGTGGAGCCCCCACCCCCAGGAGAACAAGGAGGGTTCAAAGAGTCAGTGAGCAGCCATTGAACTCAAATGGATTCAATTCAACAATTTCTAAATCACTGAGCAGCAAATCATTTATCGCACGCACAGGACCCGGGGTCGTGAACACCGAGATATTCTAATCTGAAAAACATGCTGAATTATAGACTCTCACAGTGCAGAAGGAGGCCATTCGGCCCATTGAGTCTGTGCCGACTACAACCCACCCAAGCTCTATACCCATAACCCCACCCTAGCGAGTCCCCCGACACCAAGGTGCAATTTAGCATGGCCAATCCACCTAACCTGCACATCTTTGGACTGTGGGAGGAAACCGGAGCACCCGGAAGAAAAACCCACACCGACATGGGGAGAACGTGCAGACTTACACAGACAGTGACCCAAGCCGGGAATCGAACCGGGCCCCTGGCGCTGTGAGGCAGCAGTGCTAACTGTCTGTGTGGAGTTTGCACATTCTCCTCGTGTCTGCGTGGGTTTCCTCCGGGTGCTCCGGTTTCCTCCCACAGTCCACAGATGTGCGGGGTTAGGTTGATTGGCCAGGTTAAAAATTGTCCCTTAGAGTCCTGGGATGCGTAGGTTAGAGGGATTAGCGGGTAAAATATGTGGGGGTAGGGCCTGGGTGGGATTGTGGTCGGTGCAGACTCGATGGGCCAAATGGCCTCCTTCTGCACTGTAGGGTTTCTATGTTTCTATGTGCCACCGTGCCGCCCATTGTACAGTTGTACAGTTATGAAGAAGGAGGCAGGGCGGGAGAGCGCACAGAACTGAGAAATCGAACGCTTCCTTCCGTTCATCAGATACACAGCTTTTCCATATATCTTGGAAGTGAAATCCACAGTTAGCACCAGAAGTATTTCCAAGTCAGGATGGTGAGTGGCTTGGTGGGGAACTTGCAGGTGGTGGTGTTCCCAGGTATCTGCTGCCCTTGTTCTTCTGGATGGTAGTGGTGACAGGGTTGTAAAGTGCTGTTTAAGGAGCCTTGGTGCATTGCTACAGTGCATCTTGTAAATTATACAGATTGTTGATGCTGTGTATTGATGGTTGATGTTTGTGGATCGGGTGTCAATAAAGCGTGCTCCTTTATCCTGGGTGGTGTTGAGCTTCTTGAGTATAACCTGCTCTTGTAGCCATCTTAGAATCCCTACAGTATAGAAGGAGGCCATTCGGTCCCCTTGACAGCGTACCTTACCCAGGCCCTTTCCTCTACCCTATCTCCATAACCCCATGCATTTATCGTGGCTAATCCATCTAACCTCCACATCTTGGGACACTAAGAGGCAATTTAACATAGTCAATCGACCTAACCTGCATATCTTTGGACAGTGGGAGGAAACCAGAGCACCCGGAGGAAACCCACACAGACACGGGGAGAATGTGCAGCCTCCACATGGACGGTGACCGAAGGCTGGAATTGAACCCGGGCCCCTGGCGCTGTGAGGCAGCAGTGCTGACCACTGTGCCATGCCACCATGCTGCACATTCAGTACTCTTAGAGTCATTCAGACTTGAAACGTTGGCTCTATCCTCTCTCCACAGATGCTGTCAGACCTGCTGAGATTTTCCAGCATTTTCAGATTCCAGCATCCGCAGTACTTTGCTTTTATCTTGCAGGTCAATGGCTGCCCCATAGCCTACTCTCAATTTTCAGCAACGTTATTGAAGGCGTTGTCAGCACCTATCAAGCAGCGCTTTCTCAGAAACAACCTGCTCACTGACACTCAGTTCACTTTCAGTGAATCACTGTCCTAATTTGGGAAAATGTCAAATCCTGGAACTCCCTCCCTAACAACACTGTGAGTAGTCCAGCAGCTTTACCCTGGTGTTGTGAGACTCCTTACTGTGTCTACCCCAGTCCAATGCCGGCAACTCCACATCATAACAACACTGTGGGTCTACCGACATCACATGGACTACCCACAAATCAAGAAAGCAGCTCACCACCCCCTTCTCCAGGACCATTCGGGAGGGTAATAAATGTGCTAGTTTAGCCAGCGATGCCTAAGTCTCGTGAAATCTGAACTGAAAGGGATGTGGCATGAGCAAGCTGCCAACTGCATCAGACTGCTGCCAAATCTGGAAATTATTACAATATTTCTGATATTCTTTCTATTTCCACAGGATCCTAGTTGAACAAGGACTTGTCAAAATAATTATTAATCCATCCAGTCTTTTAATTTTGTTTTTTTTCTATCTGTGCGTTAGGTCAGGTGACCATCCACTGTCTTCCCTTTAACGCAAGTAGTCTCACAGCACCAGGTTAAAGTCCAACAGGTTTATCTGGTAGCACGAGTTTTCGGAGCGCTGCCCCTTCATCAGGTGAACGCCAGGGACCCAGCCTGATGAAGGAGCAGTGCTACCAAATAAACCTGTTGGACTTTAACCTGGTGTTGTGAGATTCTTACTGTCTCCACCCCAGTCCAACGCCGGCATCTCCACATCATGGCTTCCCTTTAATGTCACAGGTCGGAATCTTACCACTGTTCATGCCGGTGGGTATTTCTCATCCCACCACACTGAACAGAAGAGATTTGGCTGGCTGCCAAATTCTCCGACCTCGCTGCAGTGGGAGCGTGACGTGGACGGGCGGTAAGACGGGCGCCCACTGTCTGTGTGGATTTTCGATGCAGAGTCAGGAGAGATGGATACATCTCACAATGATTCCGTTACTCTAATCAACAGCTTTGTGCTGATTCAGGGCTTAGATTGTTCCACAATAATGTTCATCACATGCAAGTACATGTCGCCCATGTCATTCCCTGCACAGACTTCTAAACCCTGCAAAATAAAACCATCCATATCTTTAAATCAGGCCACTGCTGTGTCCCCAGCACTAGACGGAGGAATGGTTTGAATGCAGCAAATCTGAGATGGTTATTGATATGTCAGGACTATAATTCCTGTCGAACTGTTCTCAGCAATCTTAACACTGTTGGTTATGGTGTAATGTGAGTAATAGTGTTATTTTCTGGGATAACAACGATGGCTGCCAAAGTGCCAGGATGCAACCCTGGGCAAATGTGCTACAAAACAGCAACTACAAGGAATGTGTTATCTCAAATATGTATCTTAGCAGACAAATGCTACCAAAGGTCTAACCTGTAGGTGTAGGCATACCTGATGCTCTAAAGTCAGTCCAGACACTGCCATGTACGTACTCCCAATGGTCTTGATCTTTTCAATATTTTCAAAGCGGGCATCACCCAACAGCTAAACAAAGAGACCATGAAAGGAGAATCGATTTAGCTTCACTTGACTGCAATACCTTGTTTCAAAAGCAGCTTTAACTCAGAGAAACATTCTCAGTGATGTTGACAGAGACATGGGGCGATTCTCCGACCTCTTCCATACTGGATCGCCTCAGTCCCCGAGGGTAGTGTACTGGCCTAAAACTCTGTTTCACCCCCAGCCCTGAACGGTCTGCAATTCTCCCATCCCCTTCCTAACGGCCTGAGGCAGTTCACACCCAACAAGGGCGCAAGGCCAATTAGCATCTTTAAAATAGCATTTAAACCCTTTCAAATCCCAGCGCACGGAACTCACCAGCCTTTGGGGCCACTAGCGGAGATCTGGAACAATGGACACGCCAGGGACGTGGAGGCCACTGAAGCTCCCAGGTGGTCAGGGACATGGCTGGGCAGTGCCCATCAGACAACCTGGCCAGCCCAGCGGTGCCAGTGTGCCAGCGGCAGTGCCGAGGGCATGGGGCCTGAATGAGGGCCGTAACGGGGAGGTTATTGGGGGGTGGATCATAAAGATGGTCTTGATGGGGGTCAGGCAGGGCGACCACTTAGGAGGGCCCCAATGCTGATGCCCCATGATGAGGAGCGGGTGGGGAACATGCCACCGGTGGGGGCGTGGGGGGGGGGGGGGGGTGTGTGGGGGGGGGGTCCCAATGTCCGTGGGGGAAGGGAGGGGGATCTCCCAGCGCACTCTGAAATCGGAGCAGCCATTCGGAACAGTGCCCAAGCACTCTGAAGTCAGGCTCACCAGCATTGCTTAGGCCCTGCCCTGCCCCTGGTACTGGCGAAAACCTCCCTACTCTCCAAAGAAGTGTGGGAGGATTGTGGTGCGGAGCAGCCCTGAGAGACCAGCACCGATCACTCCATTCTTCTCACCATTATGACACCTTTGAAATATTTTGGGAGAATTCCGTCCATAATCAATGGAAGGAGATGTGGATTTTGAGGAAAGTTTGAAACAAGCAGAGGGAGGAACACAGCACAGTGCAGAGCGAGGGGCTAAAGGTCATGGCTATCAATGGTGGGTCAAAAGAAAGGTCAACATGTGAAAGGTCAAAGTTGAAGCAACACAGAGAACCTGAGAGGATTGGCAGTGGTTACACAGATTGAGAGAGGGAAGGCCAATGGTGAATAAGAATGTTAAAATGTTAAATTGTACATTCTAATTGAGGTGTTACCAGAATGGATGTCAGTGTCGGTCAGCAGCTAGAAGGTTCTAGAACCCCTCCCCTCCACCCCACAATCAGGGTCCTGTTCTAGAACCCCTCCGTCCTTGCTCCAGTCTCTCCCTCTGTCCTGCTCCAGTCGTCATTTGTTTGACTGGAGCAGGACAGAGGGAGAGATTCTCAGCAGCAGTGCTGAGGGTGAGTAAAGTGCTGTGATTTATTTATTTAATCCGTTTTGTTCGTGGGCTTTTTTTTCAAGGGTTTAAACTAAGGGAAGTGGGAGTAGGCTGCAGGGGATTCTGGGAGATTGTGTGGTTTTTTTTTAGTATAAAAGTCACTCTATACAGCGGGCAGCGTCGGGAGCGGGCAGCGTCGGGAGCGGGCAGCGTCGGGAGCGGGGAGTAGAGTGTGAACTGGCTTTGGCTCACAGGGCTTCGGCGAGGACAGGCAGAGGCAGGGTAGGGTTTCACTTTTAAATTACACCAACTTATACAAGGTAAATTGGGATGGAGGGATATGTAATGTGCTGTTTCTGCATGATGTGGGAGCAGGTGGACCCCAAGGTGGACCCCAGGGGCCATGTCTGCAGTGAGTGCTGGTTGCTGGAGGATCTCCAGCTCAAGGTAGATGAACTGGACTCTGAGCTACAGACACTGAGGCTTATCAGGGAGGGGGAGAGCTATCTGGATAATGTGTAGAAAGAGAAAGTCACGCCCCCTAGACTGACTAACTTAGCTGGGGGTCAGGGACAACAGGGAGTGGCTGCGGGTGAGGCGGGCAGTGGGGGGAAGGCGGCGGGCATTGGGGGGGAGAAGGCGGGCAGTGGGGGGAAGAAGGCGGGCAGTGGAGGGAAGAAGGCGGGCAGTGGGGGGAAGAAGGCGGGCAGTGGGGGGAAGAAGGCGGGCAGTGGGGGGAAGAAGGCGGGCAGTGGGGGGAAGAAGGCGGGCAGTGGGGGGTAGAAGGCGGGCAGTGGGGGGAAGAAGGCGGGCAGTGGGGGGAAGAAGGCGGGCAGTGGGGGGAAGAAGGCGGGCAGTGGGGGGAAGAAGGCGGGCAGTGGGGGGAAGAAGGCGGGCAGTGGGGGGAAGAAGGCGGGCAGTGGGGGGGAAGAAGGCGGGCAGTGGGGGGAGGAAGGTGGGCAGTGGGGGGAAGAAGGCGGGCAGTGGGGGGGAAGAAGGCGGGCAGTGAGGGGAAGAAGGCGGGCAGTGGGGGGTAGAAGGCGGGCAGTGGGGGGAAGAAGGCGGGCAGTGGGGGGAAGAAGGCGGGCAGTGGGGGGAAGAAGGCGGGCAGTGGGGGGAAGAAGGCGGGCAGTGGGGGGAAGAAGGCGGGCAGTGGGGGGAAGAAGGCGGGCAGTGGGGGGGAAGAAGGCGGGCAGTGGGGGGAGGAAAGCGGGCAGTGGGGGGAAGAAGGCGGGCAGTGGGGGGGAAGAAGGCGGGCAGTGAGGGGAAGAAGGCGGGCAGTGGGGGGGAAGAAGGCGGACAGTGGGGGGAAGAAGGCGGGCAGTGGGGGGAAGAAGGCGGGCAGTGGGGGGGAAGAAGGCGGGTAGTGGGGGGGAAGAAGGTGGGCAGTGGGGGGAAGAAGGCGGGCAGTGGGGGGGAAGAAGGCGGGCAGTGGGGGGAGAAGGCGGGCAGTGGGGGGAAGGCGGCGGGCAGTGGGGGGAAGAAGGCGGGCAGTGGGGGGAAGGCGGCGGGCAGAGGGGGGAAGAAGGCGGGCAGAGGGGGGAAGAAGGGAAGTAGTTTGCGGGAGGTAAAGTCCCAAGAACCTCAGCCCTTAAATCTGTGAAACAGATTTGAGGTTCTTGCCACCAGTGTAGATGGAAAAATGGCTGCGAGAAGGACGAGCAAACTGTCGGCAGTACCGGGGTGCAGGGTGCTGCTGGAACGGAGAAATCAAAGAGAAATGTAGTAGTAATTGGGGAGAGTGTAGTTAACGGCATAGACACTGTTCTCTGTGACCAGGAGAAGCAATACCGTAGGTTGTGTTGCCTGCCTGGTGCTCGGGTCCAGGATGTATCATCTGGGCTGCAGAGGAATCTGGAGTGGGAGGGTGAAAATCCAGTTGTCGTGGTCCATGTAGGTGCCAATGACATCGACAAAACAGGAACTAAGGATCTGCAGAGGGAGTACGAAGAGCTGGGGAATAAATTAAAAAGCAGAACCAACAAGGTGGTAATCTCTGGATTACTACCTGAGCCACACACAAATTGGCGCAGGGTTAATAGGATTAAGGAGACGAATGCGTGGCTCAAGGATTGGTGTGGGAGGAATGGGTTCGAATTCATGGGGCATTGGCACCAGTATTTGGGCAGATGGGACCTGTATAGATGGGATGGTCTCCGTTTGAACCGTGCTGGGACCAGAGTCCTAGCGAATCGAATCACTAGGGCTGTAGATAGGGCTTTAAACTAATTTATGGGGGGGGCGGGGGGTGCAGAGGTAAGAGGAATTACGAAATCAATGGTAGAGGAGAGGGAGCGAGTGCAAGTGAATGAGGGCATTCAAGTAGTTAAAGGAGTAGAGGGCGAGGGAGAGGTTGATAGCGTTTCATCAAATCGGTCCAGATAAAAGCTGGAATAAAGACACTTTGCCTGAATGCACGAAGCATTCGGAACAAAGTTAATGAGTTGATGGTGCAAATCAGTACAAATGGGTATGATCTAGTGGCCATTACAGAAACGTGGCTGCACGGAGACCAGGACTGGGAGATGAATATTCAGGGGTATCAGGCATTTAGGAAGGATAGACAGGAAGGAAAAGGTGGTGGGGTAGCTCTGTTAATAAAAGATAATATCAGGGTAGTAGTGAGGGATGACATAGGCTCTAAGGAACAAAACGTGGAATCGTTATGGGTAGAGATAAGGAATAGTAGGGGGAGAAAGACACTAGTAGGCGTGGTCTATAGGCCCCCAAATAATAATGTTGAGGTGGGGAGGGCTATAAACAAACAAATAATGGATGCGTGCAAAAACGGAATGGCAATAATCATGGGGGACTTCAACCTGCATATTGATTGGCTGACTCAAGTTGGAAGGGGTGGGATGGAGGAAGAGTTCTTGGAATGCTGTCGGGATAGTTACCTTGAACAGTATGTTACAGAACCGACGAGGGAATGAGTTATCTTAGATCTGGTAATGTGTAACGAGGTAGGTAGAGTTAAGGACGTTCTTGTGAAGGACCCTCTTGGGTCAAGTGATCACAATATGGTCGAATTTCTGATACAAATGGAAGAGGAGAAAGTAGGGTCCCATACCCGTGTCCTCTGTTTGAACAGAGGGAAGTATGATAGGATGAGGGCTGAATTGGCTAAGGTGGACTGGGAGAGCAGACTGGTAGGTAGGACAGCTGAGGAACAGTGGAGGATTTTTAAGGAGATCCTTTTCAGTACTCAGCAACAATATATTCTGGTGATAAAGGAGGACTGGAAGAAAAGGGATAACTAGCTGTGGATAACGAAGGAAATTAAGGAGAGTATTAAATTAAAGACCGATGCGTACAGAGTGGCCAAAAATAGTGGAGAATCGGAAGATTGGGAAAACTTTAAGAAACAACAAAGAGCGACTAAGAAAGCGATCAAGAAAGGAAAGATAGGTTATGAAGCTAGGCTAGCTCTAAATATAAAAAATGATAGTAAAAGCTTTTACAAATATATAAAAAGGAATAGAGTGGCAAGAGTGAATGTTGGACCCTTGGAGGACGAGAGGGGGGATTTAATAGTGGGAAATGAGGAAATGGCTGAAACTTTAAATAGGATTTTTGTGTCGGTCTTCACGGTGGAAGACACAAATAGTTTCCCGAATATTAACGATAGAGGGTTGGTAGGAGGAGAGGTACTCAATACAATTAATGTTACCAGAGAGGCAGTGCTTGGTAGACTAACGGGACTGAAGGTGGACAAGTCCCCGGGCCCGGATGGAATGCATCCCAGGGTACTGAAAGAAATGTCAGAGGTAATAGCGGATGCGTTAGTAGTTATTTATCAAAATTCGTTGGATTCTGGGGTAGTGCCGGCTGATTGGAAAACAGCTAATGTTACGCCGCTGTTTAAAAAAGGAAATAGACAAAAGGAGGGTAACTACAGGCCGGTTAGCTTAACGTCTGTAGTTGGGAAAATGCTGGAATCCATCATTAAAGAAGAAATAGCAGGCCATCTGGATAAGAATGGTTCGATTAAGCAGATGCAGCATGGATTCATGAGGGGAAAGTCGTGCTTGACGAACTTGTTGGATTTTTATGAAGATGTGACTAGTGCGGTTGACGGAGGGGAACGGGTGGATGTGGTGTTTTTGGATTTCCAAAAGGCGTTTGATAAGGTGCCTCACAAAAGGTTGCTGAAGAAGATTGGGTCACACGGAGTTGGGGGTAGGGTGTTAGCGTGGATTGGGGATTGGCTATCCGACAGGAAGCAGAGAGTCGGAATAACTGGGTGCTTTTCTGGTTGGCAGATGGTAACTAGTGGCGTGCCGCAGGGATCGGTACTGGGGCCTCAATTATTTACCATTTATATAGATGATCTGGAGGAGGGGACTGAGTGTAGGGTAACAAAGTTTGCAGACGACACAAAGATAAGTGGAAAAGTGAATCGTGTGGAGGGCGTAGAAGGTCTGCAGAGAGATTTGGACAGGCTGAGTGAGTGGGCGAGGATTTGGCAGATGGAGTATAACGTTGATAAATGCGAGGTTATTCACTTTGGAGGAAATAATAGCAAATTGGATTATTATCTAAATGGAAAAAAATTACAACATGCTACTGTGCAAAGGGACCTGGGGGTCCTTGTGCATGAGACTCAAAAACCCAGTCTGCAGGTGCAACAGGTGATCAAGAAGGCAAATGGGATGTTGGCCTATATCGCAAGGGGTATAGAATATAAAAGCAGAGATGTCTTGCTGCATCTGTACAGGGCATTGGTGAGGCCGCAGCTGGAATACTGTGTGCAGTATTGGTCCCCTTATTTGCGGAAGGATATATTGGCCTTGGAGGGAGTGCAGAGAAGGTTCACCAGGTTGATACCAGAGATGAGGGGTGTTGATTATGAGGAGAGACTGAGCAGATTGGGTTTGTACTCGTTGGAATTTAGAAGGCTGAGGGGGGATCTTATAGAGACCTATAAGATAATGAAGGGGCTGGATAGGGTCGAGGTGGAGAGACTCTTTCCACTTAGAAAGGAAGCTAGAACTAGAGGGCACAGCCTCAAAATAAAGGGGGGTCAGTTTAGGACAGAGTTGAGGAGGAACTTCTTCTCTCAGAGGGTGGTGAATCTCTGGGATTCTCTGCCCACTGAAGTGGTGGAGGCTACCTCGTTGAATATGTTTAAATCACGGATAGATGGATTCCTGATCAGTAAGGGAATTAGGGGTTATAGGGATCAGGTGGGTAAGTGGAACTGATCCACTTCAGATCAGCCATGATCTTATTGAATGGCGGGGCAGGCTCGAGGGGCTAGATGGCCTACTCCTGCTCCTATTTCTTATGTTCTTATGTCCTCCACAGTCAGTCAGAGTGCTGTTCTAGAAAATCATCACCACCCCCACCGCCAGGGTCCTGTTCTAGACACCCCTCCTCCTCCCGCCACACAATCAAAGTCCTGTTCTGGAAAATCATCACCACCCCCAATGTAAGGGTCATGTTCTAGGACCCCTCCCCCTCCACACCCAGTCAGTGACCTGTTCTAAAAATCCCCCCAGATTCAGGGCCTGTCCTCGAGAAACAGAAACAATGAGTCCAAGAATTGAACCTTCTTAAATGGAACTGAAGTGTGGGGGACACCTGCTCCCTGCTGCTTTTCCCGTTGCAACAACTTGGAAATCAGACTCAAAAACTGCCTTTCTTCACTTTAAATAAAAGTTTCAGGGATAACTCTTCCCTGTGGCATTCTCCATCACAATGTCTCAACCAGAGACCACTTACCAACCAATCAGCACCACTTTTCTGTGCTATATAATTGTCGTTCTCTTTTAAATTTGGTATTCATGCATCTGTTCCTGATGAGTGCAAAGTGAAAAACTTTGACAGCACATCTCTTATTTCAACAATACACGATGTAACTAAATTACTGTATTGATCAGTCCTGAAACAGACTGTAAAAGTAATGAACCTTGATTGAGTTATAATTAATGAATCAACATTGTCATTAATCACATTAGAAAGAGGGTTTTCATGAAGTATGAGTGTATAATCACTGGGAGGTGACAGTCCCCCTCTCTCAGTAAAGTGAAGTTTCGGCTCATTCTGCCCGAAGAGAATCCTTCTCTTCAGGTCCACGGGAGAGTAAATATCGAGTCTGAACATTTTGCTCAGAATCAGATTAAGGAGCAAAGTAAAACAACCGGGTCAAAGTCCAGCCTCAGGTAGAGCAGTCAGCTCGTCATCAGGAGAAAGTTAAACACGAGAGTCAAACAAATTTACATCGTAACGGCTAAAGCCAACCCCAGAACCTACACTAGCCGGACTCTGAGCTGCTGTGAAGCTTGTATAGGATAAAGTTTCCTGCCTCACCATCAAACCATGTCGCTCTCCGCAAGTGGGTTCAAGACCAAGAGTAGAGACCTGAGAGGCAAATCCCGAGAACCTGAGCCATGGCAATGCGGGAATGATGGGCCTGGCTTTGGGAAGCATCAGCATGTGCAGGGACTCTGAGAAGGAAAGGGAAATGGGAGATGGGCGTTTACTTTGCAAGGACAGAAGGAGTCAGGATTTCCTTTGGGGAAGGAGAGATTCTCATAACAGATTTGAATGGGAGAGGGGCTAGTACCTCAGGTAAGGAAGACATTCACTATCTCAGTTAACATGGGGGCCAGCGAGGGAAGGTGTGTGCTGAGCAGTTTATGGGAGTCAGATCAAGGAAGCAGGAGGTGAAAGGTCATGAGAGGACGGAAGCTGATTCGAGCTGTGGGTTCAGGGATAGAGACACTGGTTCCAGCTGTGGGTTCAGGGATAGAGACACTGGTTCCAGCTGTGGGTTCAGGGATAGAGACACTGGTTCCAGCTGTGGGTTCAGGGATAGAGACACTGGTTCCAGCTGTGGGTTCAGGGATAGAGACACTGGTTCCAGCTGTGGGTTCAGGGATAGAGACACTGGTTCCAGCTGTGGGTTCAGGGATAGAGACACTGGTTCCAGCTGTGGGTTCAGGGATAGAGACACTGGTTCGAACTGTGGGTTCAGGGATAGAGACACTGGTTTGAACTGTGGATTCAGGGATAGAGACACTGGTTCCAGCTGTGGGTTCAGGGATAGAGACACTGGTTCCAGCTGTGGGTTCAGAGATAGAGACACTGGTTCCAGCTGTGGATTCAGGGATAGAGACACTGGTTCGAACTGTGGGTTCAGGGATAGAGACACTGGTTCGAACTGTGGGTTCAGGGATAGAGACACTGGTTCCAGCTGTGGGTTCAGGGATAGAGACACTGGTTCCAGCTGTGGGTTCAGGGATAGAGACACTGGTTCGAGCTGTGGGTTCAGGGATAGAGACACTGGTTCCAGCTGTGGGTTCAGGGATAGAGACACTGGTTCCAGCTGTGGGTTCAGGGATAGAGACACTGGTTCCAGCTGTGGGTTCAGGGATAGAGACACTGGTTCGGGTTGTGGGTTCAGGGATAGAGACACTGGTTCCAGCTGTGGGTTCAGGGATAAAGACACTGGTTCGGGTTGTGGATTCAGGGATAGAGACACTGGTTCCAGCTGTGGGTTCAGGGATAGAGACACTGGTTCCAGCTGTGGGTTCAGGGATAAAGACACTGGTTCGGGTTGTGGATTCAGGGATAGAGACACTGGTTCCAGCTGTGGGTTCAGGGATAGAGACACTGGTTCGGGTTGTGGATTCAGGGATAGAGACACTGGTTCCAGCTGTGGGTTCAGGGATAGAGACACTGGTTCCAGCTGTGGAAGTTTAACAACACCAGCATTGAGCTGTGGGTTCAGGGATAGAGACAGTGGTTCGAGCTGTGGGTTCAGGGATAGAGACACTGGTTCGAGCTGTGGGTTCAGGGATAGAGACACTGGTTCGAGCTGTGGGTTCAGGGATAGAGACACTGGTTCGAGCTGTGGGTTCAGGGATAGAGACACTGGTTCCAGCTGTGGGTTCAGGGATAGAGACACTGGTTCCAGCTGTGGGTTCAGGGATAGAGACACTGGTTCCAGCTGTGGGTTCAGGGATAGAGACACTGGTTCCAGCTGTGGGTTCAGGGATAAAGACACTGGTTCGGGTTGTGGATTCAGGGATAGAGACACTGGTTCCAGCTGTGGGTTCAGGGATAGAGACACTGGTTCCAGCTGTGGAAGTTTAACAACACCAGCATCGAGCTGTGGATTCAGGGATAGAGACACTGGTTCCAGCTGTGGGTTCAGGGATAGAGACACTGGTTCGAGCTGTGGGTTCAGGGATAGAGACACTGGTTCCAGCTGTGGGTTCAGGGATAGAGACACTGGTTCCAGCTGTGGGTTCAGGGATAGAGACACTGGTTCCAGCTGTGGGTTCAGGGATAGAGACACTGGTTCGAGCTGTGGATTCAGGGATAGAGACACTGGTTCGAGCTGTGGGTTCAGGGATAGAGACACTGGTTCGAGCTGTGAGTTCAGGGATAGAGACACTGGTTCCAGCTGTGGGTTCAGGGATAGGCAGGTGAAGCAGCAAAAGACCATCTCTGCAACACAGTGGGTGGACCAGCCAAGGCCACAGTTCCTGCAGCGGTTGAGGAAAAACAAATCACCATCACCTTCTTAAGGGTAATTATGTTGGGCAACAATTGCTGGCCTGGCCAATGATGCTCAAGACCAATGCAAAAATAAAACAATCCAAATGCCTTGAATGTAGTGAATGTTGACGTAAGGACCATGATGCAATGTGGAGACTGCAGGGAGAGTAATTACTCATCGGGTTATTCCAGAGATTTCCAGAGAAACAGAGACAGATCAGAGACTTTAAATACTGTCCACCGACACTGTCCAAGCAACACTTCATATTCAAGCAAGGACTTACATCATCAAAGTCAGCAATGATCTCATTAAGCAGCTGTAGGCACTCAATTCCCTGCTGATTTCCCTCAGCCTGTGAAAAAAACGCAGTAAATTCTGGGATTGAAGCAAACAACACTCCCACGTCCTCATGTGATTCGCAGTACAGCTCCTAAAAACAGCACAAAGAGAGAGAATATCAGATCAAATAATCAACAACTGCATGATCTGAATGGTCAGAGATCCATTAAAGCTCATCTGCTTCATATTAAAACACAACAGGGTTAGTATTAACAGATAGTGAGGTTAATATTAACACACAGCTAGATCCTCGTACACCAGTCGCTGAAGGTAAGCATGCAGGTGCAGCAGGCGGTAAAGAAGGCAAATGGTATGTTGGCCTTCATTGCGAGAGGTTGAGTACAGGAGCAGGGATGTGTTGTGATTATACAGGGCCTTGGTGAGGCCACACCTAGAGTATTGTGTACCGTTTTGGTTCCCTTTCTGAGGAAGGCTGTTCTTGCTCTCGAGGGAGTACAGTGAAGGTTTACGAGGCTGATTCCGGGGATGGCGGGACTGATGTATGAGGAGAGATTGACTAGGTTAGGATTGTTTTCACTGGAGTTTAAAGAATGAGGAGGAATCTCACAGAAACTTATAAAATTCTAACAGGCCTAGACAGGGTAGATGCAGGAAGGATGTTCCCGATGGTGGGGGAGTCCAGAACCAGGGGTCACAGTCTGAGGATTCAGGGTTGACCATTTAGGACGGAGGTGAGGAGACATTTCTTCACCCAAAGAGTGGTGAGCCTGTGGAATTCATTACCACAGGAAGCAGTTGAAGCCAAAATATTGTGGCTGGAATTCTCCCCAAAAACTTCTAAGTGTTGAATTTGCGTGAAAACTGGAGTAATTCACACTGGATTTTCCAGCGGGAGTTTGAAAATGAATCTCCCACAGTCTGTGCGCTGCAGAGTGCACTAGCGTCAATCACGCTGAAATTCAGCGGGCGGGGCCTAATCCTGCTGGAGAGGCCGGCAGAGCTGAGTGGGCCACTGCGCATGAGCCATCTGTCAGCGCCAAGATTGGTGCATGCGCAGTGACCCCTGTCTGCCGGACTCTCCCCATGATCCCCGCAACGCCGGCCCTCACCCCTCTCCCAACGGCGTGATCACTGGCCCCCCCCATGCATGCCTGGGTCCAGCCTCGACTGCACCCCTCCCCTTCACAGCCCCAATCTCCCCCCCGCCAGCTGACAGTCCTGAACCCGCCACCCTCCCGCAATCCCACTCCCCCCCCCCCCCGCCCCCCCCCCGCTGCCCCCCCCCCCCCCCCGCCGCAGTGCCAACCCCCACTTCAGCCCCGACTCCCAGAGCCTGGAGGAGAGGTTAGCGGACCTGGAGATTTCAGTCCTGGGCCCACAAATTACATTGAAATGTCATTGAAAACCTTATTTAAATAATGTTGGCAGCTGTGCACCGGACATGTGGTGCTGGGAGTCACGCTGGGGGCCGAATGTCCAGCACGGATCGCACTAATCCGGCACTAAAATAATCAGCACAGCAGCTGGGAGAATCGCCTCTGTGTGATTTCAAGAAGCAAAGAACAAAGAACAGTACAGCACAGGAAACAGGCCCTTCGGCCCTCCAAGCCTGTGCCGCGCCATGGTCCAACTAGACCAATCATTTGTATCCCTCCATTCCCAGGCTGCTCATGTGACTATCCAGGTAAGTCTTAAACGATGTCAGCGTGCCTGCCTCCACCACCCTACTTGGCAGCGCATTCCAGGCCCCCACCACCCTCTGTGTAAAAAACATCCCTCTAATATCTGAGTTATACTTCGCCCCTCTCACCTTGAGCCCGTGACCCCTCGTGATTGTCACTTCTGATCTGGGAAAAAGCTTCCCACCGTTCGCCCTATCTATCCCCTTCATAATCTTGTACACCTCTATTAGATCTCCCCTCATTCTCCGTCTTTCCAGGGAGAACAACCCCAGTCTACCCAATCTCTCCTCATAGCTAAGACCCTCCATACCAGGCAACATCCTGGTAAACCTTCTCTGCACTCTCTCTAACGCCTCCACGTCCTCCTGGTAGTGCGGCGACCAGAACTGGACACAGTACTCCAAATGTGGCCTAACCAGCGTTCTATACAGCTGCATCATCAGACTCCAGCTTTTATACTCTATACCCCGTCCTATAAAGGCAAGCATACCATATGCCTTCTTCACCACCTTCTCCACCTGTGCTGCCACCTTCAAGGATTTGTGGACTTGCACACCTAGGTACCTCTGTGTTTCTATACTCTTGATGGCTCTGCCATTTATTGTATAACTCCTCCCTACATTATTTGTTCCAAAATGCATCACTTTGCATTTATCTGGATTAAATTCCATCTGCCACCTCTCCGCCCAATTTTCCAGCCTATCTATATCCTGCTGTATTGCCCGACAATGCTCTTCGCTATCCGCAAGTCTAGCCATCTTCGTGTCATCCGCAAACTTGCTGATAACACCAGTTACACCTTCTTCCAAATCATTTATATATATCACAAATAGCAGAGGTCCCAGTACAGAGCCCTGCGGAACACCACTGGTCACAGACCTCCAGCCGGAAAAAGACCCTTCGACCACTACCCTCTGTCTCCTATGGCCAAGCCAGTTCTCCACCCATCTAGCCACCTCTCCTTGTATCCCATGAGCCTTAACCTTCTTAACCAACCTGCCATGTGGGACTTTGTCAAATGCCTTACTGAAATCCATGTAGACAACATCCACGGCCCTTCCTTCGTCAACCGTTTTTGTCACTTCCTCAAAAAGCTCCACCAAATTTGTAAGGCACGACCTCCCTCTTACAAAACCATGCTGTCTGTCACTAATGAGATTGTCCCGTTCTAAATGCGCATACATCCTGTCTCTAAGAATCTTCTCCAACAACTTCCCTACCACGGACGTCAAGCTCAGTGACCTATAATTATCCGGGTTATCCCTGCTACCTTTCTTAAACAACGGGACCACATTCGCTATCCTCCAATCCTCAGGGACCTCACCTGTGTCCAAAGAAGCGACAAAAATTTCTGTCAGAGGCCCAGCAATTTCATCTCTCGTCTCCCTGAGCAGTCCAGGATAGATGCCATCAGGCCCTGGGGCTTTGTCAGTTTTAATGTTACCTGTAAAACCTAACACTTCCTCCCTTGTCATGGAGACTTTCTCTAATGGGTCAACACCTCCCTCCGAGACACTCCCAGTCAACACGTTCCTCTCCTTCGCGAATACTGATGCAAAGTATTCATTTAGGATCTCCCCTATTCATAGAACATAGAACATAGAACATTACAGCGCAGAACAGGCCCTTCGGCCCACGATGTTGCACCGACCAGTTAAAAAAAAAAACTGTGACCCTCCAACCTAAACCAATTTCTTTTCGTCCATGAACCTATCTACGGATCTCTTAAACGCCCCCAAACTAGGCGCATTTACTACTGATGCTGGCAGGGCATTCCAATCCCTCACCACCCTCTGGGTAAAGAACCTACCCCTGACATCGGTTCTATAACTACCCCCCCTCAATTTAAAGCCATGCCCCCTCGTGCTGGATTTCTCCATCAGAGGAAAAAGGCTATCACTATCCACCCTATCTAAACCTCTAATCATCTTATATGTTTCAATAAGATCCCCTCTTAGCCGCCGCCTTTCCAGCAAAAACAATCCCAAATCCCTCAGCCTCTCCTCATAGGATCTCCCCTCCATACCAGGCAACATCCTGGTAAACCTCCTCTGCACCCTCTCCAAAGCCTCCACATCCTTCCTGTAATGTGGGGACCAGAACTGCACACAGTACTCCAAGTGCGGCCGCACCAGAGTTGTGTACAGTTGCAACATAACGCTACGACTCCTAAATTCAATCCCCCTACCAATAAACGCCAAGACACCATATGCCTTCTTAACAACCTTATCTACTTGATTCCCAACTTTCAGGGATCTATGCACACATACACCTAGATCCCTCTGCTCCTCCACACTATTCAAAGTCCTCCCGTTAGCCCTATACTCAACACATCTGTTATTCCTACCAAAGTGAATTACCTCACACTTCTCCGCATTAAACTCCATCCGCCACCTCTCGGCCCAACTTTGCAACCTGTCTAAGTCTTCCTGCAAACTACGACACCCTTCCTCACTGTCTACCACCCCACCGACTTTGGTGTCATCAGCAAATTTGCTAATCCACCCAACTATACCCTCATCCAGATCATTAATAAATATTACAAACAGCAGTGGCCCCAAAACAGATCCCTGAGGTACACCACTTGTAACCGCACTCCATGATGAATATTTACTATCAACCACCACCCTCTGTTTTCTATCCGCTAGCCAATTCCTGATCCAATTTCCTAGATCACCCCCAATCCCATACATCTGCATTTTCTGTAGAAGCCTACCATGGTGAACCTTATCAAACGCCTTACTAAAATCCATATATACCACGTCCACTGCCTTGCCCCCATCCACCTCCTTGGTCACTTTCTCAAAAAACTCAATAAGGTTAGTAAGGCACGACCTACCTGCCACAAAACCATGCTAACTATCACCTATCAATTCATTACTCTCCAAATAACTATAAATCCTATCCCTTATAATTTTTTCCAACATCTTGCCGACAACAGAAGTGAGACTCACCGGTCTATAATTCCCGGGGAAGTCTCTGTTCCCCTTCTTAAACAATGGGACAACATTCGCTAACCTCCAATCTTCTGGTACTATACCAGAGGCCAACGACGACCTGAAGATCAGAGCCAGAGGCTCTGCAATCACTTCTCTTGCCTCCCAGAGAATCCTTGGATAAATCCCATCCGGACCAGGGGATTTATCTATTTTCAGACCCTCCAGAATATCCTGCACATCCTCCTTATCAACTGTAATACTGTCTATTCTACTCCCCTGCAACCCAGTGTCCTCCTCAGCTATATTCCTGTCCCCTTGCGTGAACACCGAAGAGAAATATTGGTTCAATGCTTCACCAATCTCCTCCGGTTCCACACATAACTTCCCTCTGCCATCTATAACTGGCCCTAAACTTGCCCTAACCAACCTTCTGTTCTTGACATACCTATAGAACGCCTTAGGATTCTCTTTAACCCTATCCGCCAAAGTCTTCTCATGTCCCCTTTTAGCCCTTCTAAGCTCGCTCTTCAACTCCCTCTTAGCCAATCTAAAGCTTTCTAGTGCACTACCCGAGTGCTCACGTCTCATCCGAACATAAGCCTCCTTTTTCTTTTTAACCAACAAAGAAACTTTTTTGGTGCACCACGGTTCCCTAGCCCTACCAATTCCTCCTTGCCTGACAGGGACATACCTATCACAGACTCGCAGTAGCTGCTCCTTGAAAAAACTCCACATGTCGGACGTTCCCAGTCCCTGTAATCTCCTAGTCCAACCTATGTTTCCTAATTCTCTCCTAATAGCCTCATAATTACCCTTCCCCCAGCTAAAACCACTGGCCCGAGGTTCATGCCTATCCCTTTCCATCACTAAGGTGAACGTAACCGAATTGTGGTCACTATCACCAAAATGCACACCAACTTCCAAGTCTAGCACCTGGTCTGGCTCATTTCCCAGCACCAGATCCAATATAGCCTCACCTCTAGTTGGCCTGTCTACATACTGAGTCAAAAAACCTTCCTGCACGCTTTGAACAAAAACTGACCCCTCTAACGAGCTAGAGCTATAACAATTCCAGTCAATATTAGTCAAGTTAAAATCCCCCATAACAATTGCCCTATTACTTTCACTCCTAAGCAGGATTGACTCCGCAATCCTTTCCTCAACCTCTCTAGAACTTTTAGGAGGTCTATAAAAGACTCCCAACAGGGTGACCTCTCCTCTCCTATTTCTAATCTCCGCCCATACTACCTCAACAGATAAGTCCTCATCAAACCTCCTCTCTGACACTGTGATACAATCTCTGACCAATAATGCTACCCCTCCCCCTCTTCTACCTCCTTCCCTACTTCGACTAAAACATTTGAACCCCGGGACCTGCAGCATCCATTCCTGCCCCTGCTCTATCCATGTCTCTGAAATAGCCACAACATCGAAGTCCCAGGTACTGATCCACGCTGCAAGTTCACCCACTTTATTGCGAATACTCCTGGCATTGAAGTATACACATTTCAAACCCTGCTCCACCCCACCTCTGCAATGCCGTGCATTGCAGTCCCCATCCATGCATCCCTCACTTTCAGCCCCACTACTCAGGATCCCTCCCCCCCCCCGAATCAGTTCCCTTGGGTTCTAAGCATAATTCCCCTCCTTTGTCCCTGAGAGGTCCGATTTTCTCCCTGACAACTCTTTTGTTCCTAACGTATGAATAGAATGCCTTAGGATTCTCCTTAATCCTGCCTGCCAAGAACATCTCGTGACCTCTTTTTGCCCTTCTAACTCCCTGTTTGAGTTCTTTCCTACTTTCTCTGTATTCCTCCAGAGCTCCATCTGTTTTCAGTTGCCTGGACTTAATGTACGCCTCCCTTTTCATTTTAATCAGATCCTCAATTTTCCTGGTTATCCACGGCTCTCGAATCCTACCTTTCCTATCTTTCCTTTTTACAGGCACATGCCTATCCTGCAGCCTTTTCAACTGTTCCTTAAAAGACTCCCACATGCCAGACGTGGACTTACCCTCGAACATCCTCTCCCAATCAACGTCCACCAATTCCTGCCTAATCTGGCTATAGTTAGCCTTCCCCCAATTTAGCACCCTGCCCGTAGGACAGCACTCATCCTTGTCCATTACTATCCTAAAGCTAACAGAGTTGTGGTCACTATTTGCCACATGTTCCCCTACCAAAACTTTGATGACCTGACCGGGCTCATTTCCCAGAACTAGGTCCAGTATAGCCCCCTCTCTAGTCGGGCTATCTACATACTGTTCCAAAGAACCTTCCAGTATGCATTTTATAAATTCCTTCCCGTCTGGAACCCCAGCTCTAAGCACTTTCCAGTCTATACCAGGGAAATCCCCCACTACAACAACCCTATTTTTTCTGCACCTATCCAGAATCTCCTGACATATCCGTTCCTCCACTTCCCGTGGGCTCGATATCACACCTGGGGTGAAGGGGATCGGGTTATTGAGTTGAATGATCAACAATAATCGGAATGAATGATGGAGCAGGATACAATACCTGAGCATTTGGAAAGCGATGACAGGATTGGTCCAAGTCAGCATGGATTCACTAAAGGGAAATTGTGCTTGATAAATCTTCTGGAATTTTCTGAGGATGTGGTCAGTAGAGTGGATAGGGGTGAACCAGCGGATGTTGTGTATCTGGACTTTCAAAAGGCTTTTGACAAGGTCCCACACACAAGATTAGTGAGCAAAATTAAAGCTCATGATATTGGGGGTAATGTATTGATGTGGATAGAGAACTGGTTGGCAGACAGGAAGCAGAGAGTGGGAATAAATGTGTCCTTTTCAGAGTGGCAGTGACAAGTGGGGTATCACAGGGTTCAGTGCTGGGTCCCCAGCTATTCACAATATACATTAACGATTTGAACGAAGGAATTGAATGCAATATCTCCAAATTTGCAGATGACATTAAGCTGGGTGACAGTGTGTGCTGTGAGGAGGATGCTAAGAGGCTGCAGGGTGACTTGGACAGGCTGACTGAGTGGGTAAATACTAGGTAAATGCAATATAATGTGGATAAATGTGAGGCTATTCACTTTGGTGGCAAAAACAGGAAGGAAGGTTATTATCTGAATGGTGGCAGTTTAGGAAAAGGGGAAGTGCAATGTGACCTGGGTTTCATGGTGGAACAGTCGCTGAAGGTTGGCATGCAGGTACAGCAGACGGTGAGGAAAGCTAATGGAATGCTGGCCTTCATAGCAAGAGAATTTGAGTATATGAGTAAGGATGCCTTGCTGCCTTGGTGAGGCCACACCTTGAGTATTGTGTGTAGTTTTGGTCTCCTGGTCTGAGGAAGGACATTCTTGGTATTGAGGGAGTCCAGCGAAGGTTCACTAGGCTGATTCCCGGAATGGCAGGACTGACATATGAAGAGAGACTGGATCGATTGAGCTTGTACTCACTGGAATTTAGAAGAATGAGAGAGGGTCTCATAGAAACATATAAAATCCTGATGGGACTGGACAGGCTGGATGCGGGAAGAATGTTCCCAATGTTGGGGAAGTCCAGAACTAGGGGGTCACAGTCTAAGAATAAGGGGTAAGCCATTCAGGACTGAGATGAGGAGGAACTTCTTCACTCAGAGAGTTGTGAACCTGTGGAATTCTCTACCACAGAGAGCTGTTGGGCCAGTTCATTAGAAATGTTCAAGAGGGAGATGGACGTGGCCCTTGAGGCGAAAGGGATCAAGGGTTTGAAGAGAAACAGGAGTGGGATACTGAAAGTGCATGATCAACCATGGTCACATTGAATGGTGGTGCAGGCTCGAAGGGCCGAATGGCCTCCTCCTGCACCTATTTTCTGTGTTTCTATGGCCAATTCCTGCTCCTATCTTCCATGTTTGTACATATGACTCCTCTTAAAGACAGGTTGTACCTTGAAGTGAAATTTCAAAGAAATATTGCAAAGTGAACACCACCGCAGTGGGGTTCCATGTTTCCTGATGCAGGACTGGAGGGTCCAGGAGTTAAGGTAAGGCTGCCTAAGCCATCCTAAATTATGGTTTACACAGCTTCATATTCAGCTCAATTGGCTTGTTTACAAGCTTAATTAACATTAATATTAATTAATAAAAATCATATTAAGCTGATCTTTCTCTACACCCTTGCTATGACTGTAACACTACATTCTGCAGCTTCTCCTCTCCTTCTCCCCTCTGTACTCTATGAATGGTATGTTTTGTCTGTACAGCGCACAAGAAACAATACTTTTCACTGTGGTGGGTGGGAGGGGTCAGAAGGGTGGGTGGGTGGGAGGGAGTATGGGAGGGTGGAAGGGTGGATGGAAGGGTGGGGGGAGGGTGGGTGAATGTTTGGTGGGTGGGAGGGTGGAGGGAGGGAGGGTGGGAGAATGGTGCACTCGCCCCTCATATTTTACGTATTCCTCTCTGCCAAAAAGATGCCATTAAATCCAGACCCTGGTTACTTCAAAGAGTAACTGCTGAAAGTGGACAAATCACTTTATAGAAACATGGGCTGCTTGGTTATTGATGAAGAGAATAAATTGTGAAGGTTCAAACCACAAACTTCCAATCCTCCACGGACAGGGGAGAGACGCTGGAGGACTGACGGATTGTTAATGTTACTCCTTCCTTCAATAAGCAAAGCAGGATAAACACAATAATCCTCAGTGAGTCAACCCAGCGAATCGCCTTGAGAACAAACATCCCGAGGCCTTGTTCATCGTGGCCGGGGACTTCAATCAGGCCAAGCTCAAGAGCATCCGACCAAGTTACCACCAACACGTCTCCTGCCCCATCAGAGGCCCCTAGACCACTGCTACACAAATATCAAACATGCCTATTGCTCTATCACCCGCCCACACTTTGGCAAATCAGACCACAAGGCTGTGCTCCTGCTCCCGGCTTACAAGCAAAAACTAAAGCAGGAGAATCCATCAAAGAGAGTCGTGCAATGTTGGTCTGAGGAATCGGATGATCTCCTACGGGGCTGCTTGGAGTCAGTGGACTGGTCAGTATTTAAAGACTCTGCGACCAGTCTGAACGAGTACGCCACTACAGTAACTGACTTCATTAGGAAGTGTGTAGAAGACTGTGTGCCAAAGAAGCAAATCCGTGTGTTTCCCAACCGGAAACCATGGATGAACAGGGATATCCACTGCTCGCTGAAGTCCAGGTCTGAGGCGTTCAAGTCAGGTGACCTTGACCTATACAAGAAATCCAGATAGGATCTAAGGAGATCCATAAAAGATGCCAAAAGACAGGACCAGACAAGCTAGAGTCCCAGGCTAGCCACACCGACCTGATGAAGGAGCAGTGCTCTGAAAGCTCGTGATACCAAATAAACCTATTGGACTTTAATCTGGTGTTGTGAGACTTCTTACAGTGCCCAGCTTTTTATGATTCATGCACAAGGACACCCAGGTCCCTCTGCAAAGCAGCATGCTGAAATTTTTTACCATTTAAATAATAGTCCATTTTGCTGTTTTTCCTACCAAAATGGATGACCTCACATTTACCCCAAAAAGAATATATCAGCTTCTTGTCCTTATAAATATGAATACAAAAGCAAGGAAGTTTTGTTAAACCTTTATAAAATGCCAGTTAGGCCTCAGCTGGGATATTGGCTGGAATTTTACCATCCCACCTGCCACAGGAATCGGAGTGGGTGAGTGGTGGACCATGGGAAGGTCCATTGGCCCCGGGCAGGATTTTATGGTTTCGGGACGAGCAAGGCCATAAAATCCTGCCCATTGTGTCCAATTCTGGAGGAGATTTATTGGAATAGTTTCAGGGATGAGGGATGACAGTAATGTCAAGAGTTTGGAGAAACTAGGATAATAAAAACAGAAAATGCTGGAAAAGTTCAGCAGGTCTGGCAGCATTGGTAGAGAGAGAAACAGAGTTGATGTTTCGAGTCTGTGTGACTCTTCTACAGAACTGAGAGAGGGAGAAATGTGATGGCTTTTATACTGTTAAAGAGAGGGGGTGAAGCAGGTGGAGCAAAATAGGTCAGGAATCAGGGGAACTGAGGAGAGATTAGACAATAGGTGTCATGGGCACAAGACACAGGAGTGTTAATGGTAGTGTTAAAGACTAAAGAAGCTGCTAATAGCGGCATAAAGGTAAAATAGCAGAATGTGTAACGAACTGCAAAGCTTCAGAACAAGTAACAGATTGTTGGGGCAAAACGTCACGTTAAAAAGGGGTTAAGACTGAGTTCAGAGTTCATGTGCCGAATTGGAAGATGAGGTGTGGTTCTTCCAGTTTGCATTGGGCTTCACTGGAACATTCCAGCAGGTTAAGGATAGACGTGTGGACATTAGGACAAGAAGATGAATCGGAATGACGAAATTGAGCAAGGCAGGGGAATACTTGCGAATTGAGGAGCATGGATGGTCCTCTGAAGGCTGGAAGGGTGAAACGTGAGGACAAGGGAAATCTTAAGCTTCCGGAGAGAAAAGGATGTGCTGAGGGCAGATTGGCGGGACACAGTTGGGCACCCTGTCAACAACAGCTGGGGAGGCTGGGTGGAATGCTGGAGGAACGGCATGGATAACTCTCAGTTCAGGAAAATAGGCACCATGTCAGAAGTGACATGACATCTGCTCCTATCCTGGGAGTGTTTGATGGGGACAGTGTAGAGGGAGCTTCACTCAGTATCTAACCCCGTGCTGTACCTGTCCTGGGACTGTTTGATGGGGACTGTGTAGAGGGAGCTTTACTCTGTATCTAACCCCGTGCTGTACCTGTCCTGGGAGTGTTTGATGGGGGACAGTGTAGAGGGAGCTTTACTCTGTATCTAACCCCGTGCTGTCCCTGTCCTGGGAGTGTGGAAGTGTGCCGTGTGTATCAGGGATTAAGAGTTTAGGCTGATACTTGCTGCTGACTTTATACTGGGAGTATTTTCATACATCATCATTTGGGTCTTTATCGAGGAAATGCCGTGCGACGTGATTGGGCAGCATGTTGTTCAGTAGATTCTCATTGTGTTTTCGCAGATCTGCCATCTCATCCATTTCCTGTCTGGCCAACAGCCTCCACAGGAAGTCCAGCCGGGCGGTTGCCTCAATCTGTCATCCGCAAAAGAGAAAGAGCTTTATTAGAACGAAATTCAATGTTAGTAAGTCTCCAGATTGAAAATGTCTGGAGTGCTCGTAATGGGGAACTTCAAATATCCTGAACGTGGTATCAGCAGCAGGAATTCCTCACAAGGGAACTTTCTAGATCAATCTGTTCCCAGCCAAGATGGAAATCGTGCTGGATCTCGTTCTGGGGATTGAAGTGGATCACTTTTCAGTTGGATAGCAATCAGAAAATATCGATAGGAATAGAAGAAGTTAGAAATAAGAACAGGAGTTGGTCACTCAGACACTTGAGTCTGTTCAACATTCAATGTGATCATGACTAGTACACAATCTCAGCTCCCTTTTCTCACCATTTCCCCAAACCTCTTGATTCCCTGACAGACTAAAAATCGATGTCAGTCTTACATATATTGTAGACCCTCACGTCCGCAACATCACCTTGCCCTCACCTGACCCGCAGCCCCCACAGATACAGAGAATGCTGGGAGCAGTCAGGAGGTTTGCAGCGTTACCTGTCGTCCTTGGTAAAAGACTGTCACCACAAACATGAACATCAGCATAAAGGTGATTCCTCGCTGCCAATCATAGTAGGCACTGGAAGCAGAGAGAAAGAGAAAAGTACAATTAGACACTTCTGCCCAGTCATAAGAACAAGATTATGAGAGGCATGGACAGGGTGGATAGGGAGCAGCTGTTCCCCTTAGTTGAAGGGTCAGTTATGAGGGGACACAAGTTAAAAGTGAGGGGTGGGAGATTTAGGGGGAATTTGAGAAAAAACTTTTTTACCCAGAGGGTGGGTGACGGTCTGGAATGCGCTGCCTGGGAGGGTGATGGAGGTGGGATGCCTCACATCCTTTAAAAAGTACCAGGATGAGTCCTTGGCACGCCATCACATTCAAGGCTATGGGTCAAGTGTTGGCAAGTGGAATTAGGTAGGCAGGTCAGGGCCTTTTATGCGTCGGTGCATCCAATTGGCTAGTTCTCCCTGGATCCCATGTGATCTGACCTTATTCACCAGTCTACCTTGCGGAACCTTGTCAAAGGCCTTGTTAAAGTCCGTGTAGACAACGTCTACCGCACTGCTCTCATCTATTTCCTTGGTTACCTCTTCAAAAAACTCAATCAAATTTGTAAGACATGATTTCTCACACACAAAGCCATGCTGACTGTCCCTAATCAGCCCTTGCCTTTCCAAATGCGTCTATCTGTCTCTCAGAATCCCCTCCAACAACCTTCCCACCACTGGCCTCAATTGCCCCCTCTTCATTCCAGCGGGGTCAGGCTGCCAGTTCCCCACAGTGGGGAGCTGGTGTCATTCCCGCTGGAGTGAAGCACTCTGGGAGACGCTAGCGGGCTGGAGACTTCAGTCCCGGGCCCGTTAATCATATTTAATGTATATTGAAATGACTATTTAAATGGTCCATCCGTCCCACCACTGATTTCCAGGGCGGAGCAGACACCACCGGAAATCCGGCACTGGGAGACGCTGGGGCAGGAACGCTCACGCAAACCCCGTGAATTAGCTGCCGCGGGCTTCTCCTGGCCAGTTGTACTAAAAGATTAGTGCAGCAGGATGGGAGAATCACGGCCAATATAAGGGATTTAAAACTACACAGTATTGTAAATGTTCTAGAAATGCTCCTGAAATTTCTGCTCTCATACCCTTCAATATCTTTGGATGCTTCACATCTGGTTTACACACCCTGGTTAATTCTTGCTGTACACCTTGTCCTACGGTGTAAATACTGTTAGAACATTATAATAAAGGAGGAACTTCTTCACACAAAGGGTGTGAATCTGTGGAATTCCCTGCCCAGTGAAGCAGTTGAGGCTACCTCATTGAATGTTTTTAAGGCAAGGATAGATCAATTTTTGAACAGTAAAGGAATTAAGGGTTATGGTGAGCGGGCGGGTAAGTGGAACTGAGTCCACAAAAAGATCAGCCATGATCTTATTGAATGGCGGAGCAGGCTCGAGGGGCAAGGTGGCCTACTCCTGCTCCTCGTTCTTATGTTCATGTTCTTATAACCTACGCTCCTATCACTTACTAAACTGTTTCTACATCTGTCTCTTTCAGGGCAAGGCCACCTCTCACTGTTGTAGTCAAGCCATCATTAATACGAGAGCGTGCAGGTAAAGGTGAATTGAGATAAGATCTTAATCAGACCAATGGAGCACAGTGTGCAGTTTTGAAATTCAAACTCTAGAAAGGAGATTTTAGATAGAGCAAAGTACTGATTTCCGGACAACATCCTGTCAATTGTTTGCTGTGAGATGAGATTACCCTGGCAAATCCTCCTCCAGCTGAGTATCCAAGTAACTGAAACTGATGTGGGAGATGTAGGAATAGATGGCAATGATCAAACTGACACAAAGCAGCTTCAGTATTGTGTGCAGATGGAGGAAGACAGCACAGCTGACCATTGATGTCACCCCACTCAGGACGAAGTACTGAGAAAAGACAAAAGGTTCAGATTAGAGCAGGGTCACACATTCCTACTGTATTTATGTCAATATTCATTCCAGGTGTTGTGTTCTCCCCTCAGAAATGTTGGGCTGTGCTTCCAGAGGCATCTTCTAGTTCAGCAGTGGCTAATTAGCAGACAACAGGGCGGCACGGTGGCACAGTGGTTAACACTGCTGCCTCACAGCGCCAGGGACCTGGGTTCAATTCCAGCCTCGGGTCACTGCCTGCGTCCCCGTGTCTGTGCGGGTTTCCTCCGGGTGCTCCGGTTTCCTCCCACAGTCCGAAGATGGTAAGGTTCCATGGCTTGGCCATGATTAATGTGTGGGGTTACAGGGATAGAGCATAGAACATAGAACATAGAACATAGAACATTACAGCGCAGAACAGGCCCTTCGGCCCACGATGTTGCACCGACCAGTTAAAAAAAAAAACTGTGACCCTCCAACCTAAACCAATTTCTTTTCGTCCATGAACCTATCTACGGATCTCTTAAACGCCCCCAAACTAGGCGCATTTACTACTGATGCTGGCAGGGCATTCCAATCCCTCACCACCCTCTGGGTAAAGAACCTACCCCTGACATCGGTTCTATAACTACCCCCCCTCAATTTAAAGCCATGCCCCCTCGTGCTGGATTTCTCCATCAGAGGAAAAAGGCTATCACTATCCACCCTATCTAAACCTCTAATCATCTTATATGTTTCAATAAGATCCCCTCTTAGCCGCCGCCTTTCCAGCGAAAACAATCCCAAATCCCTCAGCCTCTCCTCATAGGATCTCCCCTCCATACCAGGCAACATCCTGGTAAACCTCCTCTGCACCCTCTCCAAAGCCTCCACATCCTTCCTGTAATGTGGGGACCAGAACTGCACACAGTACTCCAAGTGCGGCCGCACCAGAGTTGTGTACAGTTGCAACATAACGCTACGACTCCTAAATTCAATCCCCCTACCAATAAACGCCAAGACACCATATGCCTTCTTAACAACCTTATCTACTTGATTCCCAACTTTCAGGGATCTATGCACACATACACCTAGATCCCTCTGCTCCTCCACACTATTCAAAGTCCTCCCGTTAGCCCTATACTCAACACATCTGTTATTCCTACCAAAGTGAATTACCTCACACTTCTCCGCATTAAACTCCATCCGCCACCTCTCGGCCCAACTTTGCAACCTGTCTAAGTCTTCCTGCAAACTACGACACCCTTCCTCACTGTCTACCACACCACCGACTTTGGTGTCATCAGCAAATTTGCTAATCCACCCAACTATACCCTCATCCAGATCATTAATAAATATTACAAACAGCAGTGGCCCCAAAACAGATCCCTGAGGTACACCACTTGTAACCGCACTCCATGATGAATATTTACTATCAACCACCACCCTCTGTTTCCTATCCGCTAGCCAATTCCTGATCCAATTTCCTAGATCACCCCCAATCCCATACATCTGCATTTTCTGCAGAAGCCTACCATGGTGAACCTTATCAAACGCCTTACTAAAATCCATATATACCACGTCCACTGCCTTGCCCCCATCCACCTCCTTGGTCACTTTCTCAAAAAACTCAATAAGGTTAGTAAGGCACGACCTACCTGCCACAAAACCATGCTGACTATCACCTATCAATTCATTACTCTCCAAATAACTATAAATCCTATCCCTTATAATTTTTTCCAACATCTTGCCGACAACAGAAGTGAGACTCACCGGTCTATAATTCCCGGGGAAGTCTCTGTTCCCCTTCTTAAACAATGGGACAACATTCGCTAACCTCCAAGCAGGGGAGAGGACCTGGGTAAGATACTCTGTCAGAGAGTCGGTCCAGACTCAATGGGCCGAATGGCCTCTTCTGCACTGTAGGAATTCTATGATAATGGAAATCCCAATCTAACGCCACCATGGGAACACCAGCACCACAGGGACTGCAGTGATTTCATCTTTCTCTAAAAGAAAAATCTGTCTCTGCCTGTGGCTTTAGTTTAACCTTGGCAGAATAGATATTTCCCTTTCTCATTTTCTCTTCTTGTTTCTTATCTACATCCAGCCCTTTGGTAATATCATGTGAAGGTACAATCGGTGTTTCCACATGTACACTGACAAAACCAAACTCTACCTCACCATCACTTCTCTCAGTCACTGTCTGGAAATGATCAGACTGTTTATCCAACGTCCAGTTCTGGATGAGCAGAAATTTCCTCCAGTTAAATATTAGGATGACCGTAGCCATTGTTTTCTGATCCCTTTTCAAACTGTTCACCACCCTCTGGCGCCATCCCTCTCCTTGGCAATAGTCTGACATTAAGCCAGTCTCTTCAGGACCTTGATGCTACATTTAGTCTGAAGGTGAGAGTTTGACCTCACATTGGCTCCTGGTCCAGCAATGTCTTGATCTGACATTGATTCTGATCTTTGTTTTCAAATCCCTCCAAGACCTCTTCCCTTCCTCCACTCCCACCCCCCCCCACCCCCTGCCCCACCGCCCCCGCCCCCCCCCCCCCCCCGCCCCCCCCCCCCCCCCACCCCCTGCCCCATCTCTGAATCTTCTGCAGCCCTACAGCCCTCAGCCCTCAGCCCTGAACTCCTCTGCTTCTGACCTCTTCTGGATTCCCTATTTTAATCACTCCACTATTGGTGGCTGTACCTTCAGCTGCCCAGACCCCAAGCTCTCCAACACCCTCCCTCCAACTCTCAGCCTCTTATCTCACTTTCCCCTTCAAGACCTTTTTTAAAAGCTACCTCTTAGCCCAAGCTTTAGGTCACCTGAGCCAACATTTCCTTGTGAAGCAGCTTGGGGTGTTTTACTTTGTGAAAGGGTCGATATAAATATAAATATTGTAAATATAATGAGAATATGCGAGAGCTAAAACGCAGGGTTATTAAATGTTTCTCTCCTTACTCGCTGTGCTCCCTCAATCAACCCCCTCAGCAAATGGAAATAAATGAGAGACAATTGTGTAAAGCAAAACCCAACAGACCTCAGTCTGATTGCAGATACTTGTCGACCAAACACCAGGCAGATCCCACGTTGTCAAGTTATCCCGAAAATGTGCAAATGGATTCAAGTCGGGGCACCAAATCTGAGGAGAAATCACAGAGTCGCCATCACCAGAGCCCAGGAGAATTCACAAACTTACAACAAGACATGGGAGTTATTCACCCATCTTTATTTAAGAAATTCAGAATCTAATCCCACTCTGCCTTTTCCCATAACCCTGCTTCAATCCCATTGCTTCACACTCTCTCCATTCATCCAAATCCATCCCAAACTAATCTCCTCCCATCCTGCTCTCTGTCTCCTGGTTATTGACCTCTCTACCAAGGGAAAAGGGTCCCTCATATCCACCCTATGTGTCCCTCATCATTTTGTATACCTCAGTGAGGTTCCCCCTCAGCCGTCTCTGCTCTGAGGAAAATAACCCCAGCCTAACCAGCCTCTCTTGACAGCTGAAACCTTCTCGCTTAGGCAACATCCTGGTGAATATTTGCGGAAGGATGTATTGGCCTTGGAGGGAGTACAGAGAAGGTTCACCAGGTTGATACCGGAGATGAGGGGGTTAGCTTATGAGGAGAGATTGAGTAGATTGGGCCTGTACTCATTGGAGTTTAGAAGGCTGAGGGGAGATCTTATAAAGACATATAAGATAATGAAGGGGCTAGACAGGGTAGAGGCAGAGAGATTCTTTTCACTTAGAAAGGAAACAAGAACTAGAGGACACAGCCTCAAAATAAGGGGGAGTCAGTTTAGAACAGAGTTGAGGAGGAACTTCTTCTCTCAGAGGGTAGTGAATCTCTGGAATTCTCTGCCCATTGAAGCAGTGGAGGCTACCTCGTTAAATATGTTTAAGTCACAGGTAGATAGATTTCTGATCAATAAGGGAATTAAGGGTTATGGGGAGCGGGCGGGTAAGTGGAACTAAACCACTATCAGATCAGCCATGATCTTATTGAATGGTGGGGCAGGCTCGAGGGGCTAGATGGCCTACTCCTGCTCCTATTTCTTATGTTCTTATCAATCTCCTCTGCATCGTCCCGAGTGCTATCACATCTTTCCTCATAGAATCATAGAATCATACAGCGCAGAAGAGTCCCTTCGGCCCATCGAGTCTGCACCGACCCATTAGAAACTCATGAACTTCCACCTAATCCCATTCACCAGCACTGGGCCCATAGCCCTGAATGTTATGATGTGCCAAGTGCTCATCCAGGTACTTTTTAAAGGATGTGAGGCAACCCGCCTCCACCACCCTCCCAGGCAGCGCATTCCAGACCATCGCCACCCTCTGAGTAAGAAAGCTTTTCCTCACAACCCCTCTAAACCTCCTGCCCCTCACCTTGAACCTATGTCCCCTCGTGACTGACCCTTCAACTAAGGGGAACAGCTGCTCCCTATCCACCCTGTCCATGCCCCTCATAATCTTGAACACCTCAATCAGGTCACCCCTCAGTCTTCTCTGGTCGAGAGAAAACAATAAGAAGTGTCACAACACCAGGTTAAAGTCCAACAGGTTTATTTGGTAGCAAATACCATAAGCTTTCGGAGTACTGCTCCTTCGTCAGATGGAGTGGAAATGTGCTCTCAAACAGTGCACAGAGACACAAAATCAAGTTACAGAATACTGATTAGAATGCGAATCCCTAAAGCCAGCCAGGTCTTAAAGGTACAGACAATGTGGGTGGAGGGAGCATTAAACACAGGTTAAAGAGATGTGTATTGTCTCCAGACAGAACAGCTAGTGAGATTCTGCAAGCCCAGGAGGCAAGCTGTGGGGGTTACTGATAATGTGACATAAATCTAACATCCCGGTTTAGGCCGTCCTCATGTGTGCGGAACTTGGCTATCAGTTTCTGCTCAGCGACTCTGCGCTGTCGTGTGTCGTGAAGGCCGCCTTGGAGAACGCTTACCTGAAGATCCAAGGCTGAATGCCCGTGATTGCTGAAGTGCTCCCCCACAGGAAGAGAACAGTCTTGCCTGGTGATTGTCGAGCGGTGTTCATTCATCCGTTGTCATAGCGTCTGCATGGTTTCCCCAATGTACCATGCCTCGGGACATCCTTTCCTGCAGCGTATTAGGTAGACAATGTTGGCCGAGTTGCAAGAGTAGGTACCGTGTACCTGGTAGATGGTGTTCTCACGTGAGATGATGGCATCCGTGTCGATGATCCGGCACATCTTGCAGAGGTTGCTGTGGCAGGGTTGTGTGGTGTCGTGGTCACTGTTCTCCTGAAGGCTGGGTAGTTTGCTGCGAACAATGGTCTGTTTGAGGTTGTGCGGTTGTTTGAAGGCAAGAAGTGGGGGTGTGGGGATGGCCTTGGCGAGATGTTCATCTTCATCAATGACATGTTGAAGGCTCCGGAGGAGATGTCGTAGCTTCTCTGCTCCGGGGAAGTACTGGACGACGAAGGGTACTCTGCCCACCGTGTCCTGTGTTTGTCTTCTGAGGAGGTCGGTGCGGTTTTTCGCTGTGGCACGTCGGAACTGTTGATCGATGAGTTGAGCGCCATATCCTGTTCTTATGAGGGCATCTTTCAGCGTCTGGAGGTGTCTGTTGCGATTCTCCTCATCCGAGCAGATCCTGTGTATTCAGAGGGCTTGTCCGTAGGGGATGGCTTCTTTAACGTGTTTAGGGTGGAAGCTGGAGAAGTGGAGCATCATGAGGTTATCCATGGGCTTGGGGTACAGTGAGTTACCACCCACATTGTCTGTACCTTTAAGACCTGGCTGGCTTTAGGGATTCGCATTCTAATCAGTATTCTGCAACTTGATTTTGTGTCTGTTTGCACTGTTTGAGAGCACATTTCCACTCCATCTGACGAAGGAGCAACGCTCTGAAAGCTTATGGTATTTGCTACCAAATAAACCTGTTGGACTTTAACCTGGTGTTGTGAGACTTCTTACTGTGTTCACCCCAGTCCAACGCCGGCATCTCCACATCTAAAGAAAACAACCCAAGCCCACCCAACCTCTCTGCATAACTTAAATGTTCCATCCCAGGCAGCATCATAGAATCATAGAACCCTACAGTGCAGAAGGAGGCCATTCGGCCCATCGAGTCTGCACCGACCACAATCCCACCCAGGCCCTATCCCCACATATTTTACCCGCTAATCCCTCTAACCTACGCATCTCAGGAGTCTAAGGGGCAATTTTTAACCTGGCCAATCAACCTAACCCGCACATCTTTGGACATCCTGGTGAATCTGATATTGTCACTGGATTGGTAATTCAGAAACACTGGGGACCTGGGTTCAAATCCCATCATGGCAGGTCAAATTTGATTGTGGATTGTTCTGGCCTGGCCTATATGTGACTCCAGATCCACAGCACTGTGGTAAATACAAGTTAATATGGACCACCCAGCATTGACCAAGGCATCAGAAACAACAACGGCAAACTCCGTCCTGTCGACTTTCCTTACTAACACTTGGGGGCTAGTGCCAAAAATGCTGTCTCACAGACTAGTCGAGCAACAGCCTGACATAATGAAGCTGCAAGACAGTGCTACTCGCATGCCAAAAGCGCAAGCAACAAGTGATAGATGGAGCTAAGCCATCCCACAACCAATGGATCAGATCTAAGCTCTGCAGTCCTGCCACATCCAGTCATGAATGGTAGTGGACAATTAAGCAACTCACTGGAGGAGGAGGCTCCACAAATATCCCCATCCTCAATGATGGAGGAGCCCAGCACATCAGTGCAAAAGATAAAGCTGAAGCATTTTTAGCAATCTTTAGCCAGAAGTGCCGAGTGGATGATCCATCTCGGCCTCCTCCAGTGGTTCCCAGCATCTCAGGTGTCAGTCTCCAGCCAATTTGATTCACTCCACGTGATATCCACCAATACTTTATCCCCACAGGCAAACGTACAAATTTTAGAATTTTTATCTGCTTCTTGTTTCATTAGGTGCTGGGCTACCTTCAAATGTTGTCCCGCTAATTCACCCACTCTGTTTAATCTTTCTCTCACCTCAGATACATAATCCAATGGTGAGATTTTTGACTTCAGATCTACCTACTTTTCCTTAATTAATTTAGAAAGCCCTGATACTTTGTGTCCGAATGACAACTCAAATGGAGTAAACTGAGTCGATTCATTTGGAGTGTCTCCAATAGCAAATAATATAAAGGGGATAACTTTATCCCAATCAGTTGGGTAATCCTGGCAATAAACCCTCAACATGGTCTTTTGGGTCTGATGCCACCTTTCCAATGCTCCCTGGGATTCAGGATGGTATGCACTCAATGTAAAGTGTCTGATGCCTAAACTATTCATGATCTCCTTAAACTGGCAGTAAATTTGGACCCTTGGTCTGTTGAATCTCTCTGGGTAATTCATAACGGGTAAAGAAGGCAAGCAACTCCTCCACAATCTATTTTGCCATGATATTCCGTCATGGAATTGCTTCGGGAAACCTGGTAGGCACATACATTACGGTTCGCAAATGCTGGTTCCCACTTTTGATTTTAGGGAGGGGACCTACACAATCAATGATAACCCATGTAAAAGGTTCTTCAAATGTGGGAATTGGCATCAAAAGCCTGTACCCTGAAGGATGCTTCAGAAAAGAAGAAGATAGATTCTATGTGGAGGATATTTCCTGGCCAAGGTTTTCCTGAGTTTGGTAGTACCTATTTTCAGTTAAATAGTTAAAGTTGATGTTTAGTTAAAGTTAAAGTTCAGTAAAGAGTTAATGAGTTGTTTATGTTTGAGTTGGTACTAGAAGTATTAAATAAAGAAATTGTTGAATAACTGTTCTTGTTTGTGTCATTAAACTAGAATGCTTGGAAGGCGTTTAAATTAAAGGCTACATAACATTTTCCTGTCATCTCACACATATGACAGGCACGGCAAAACCCAACCACATCTTTATGCAATCCAGGCCAATAAAAATGATTCTGTATCTTAGCCTGAGTCTTCCTCACTCCTAGGTGACCTCCTCCAGGTAATCCGTCTGCTACCTGCAATACTTCCTGTCTGTATACCGGCAACACAGTCTGGTGAACTTCTGCCCATTTCTCATCTGCACTAACCGCCAAGGTCTCCATTTCCACCTTAAGATTTTATCCTTAAGGTAAAAGCATTCTGGAATACACTCGGATTCCTTTTCCGGGTAGGCTTTATGATATAAATCCTTCATCATCTCACCTTTCTGTTGTAACTCCATTAATCTTGCGGAACTAAACACTCTGCCTGACCCTCTACCTGATTAGGTTTTTCCTTTACCATCTCATCAAACAGAGTGTCAGCTACCCGAACCTCAGCTCCTTCGTCTTTCTCTCTTGTTCTCCCTGTTTTATCTTACAACTGTGGGATCTTGTCACCACACAGTCCGGAAAAATTCCAGGGGATTTTTCTTTTAACTCCTCACTTCCCTGATTTTCTTTAGGCTTTTCCACTACGTTGGGCATCACTCTCACCAGTGCTCCAGCTGTATCGTTTCCAAGAATAAACAGTATTCCTGGAATAGCCAAGTTTTCCATCACTCCCACAATCACTTCCCCAGACTGGATTGGACTTTCTAGCCTTGTCTTGCACAGGGGAACACTACTCCTCTCCACATTTATTCCACAGATTGCCACTCTCTCAGGCAATATTTCAGATAGAGTGCAAATATTTCCATCCCTTACTATTAGAGACAGACTAGCTCCCGTATCTCTCAATACTTTAACTTCTTTACTTAATCCCCGCTTCTATCTGAGTAAATCTTACCCACGTAGGTGAAGCCTTTGAAAAGATCTGGCACTATCTTAACATCCAACCCTTTATCTTTCCCAACACAAACAATCTTTCCCTTTATCTTCTGCCAGGGTTTTCCTCTCTCTTTCCTCTATTTTTCTAACTCCAGCTTTTTAAGTTCACTTTCTAATTCTAATTGTCTCATTTGCAATTTAATTTTTTCTAACTCCACTGCACTTGACTGTTTCTCTGATGCACCCAACTGCTCGGCTAACTCTGTTACAATTTCAGCTTTCTTATTGTCCCCGGTTAAACCCAATTTCAGCCGGTTTGCTAATTCAATAAGTGCCACCTTTTTCTGTCTTCCGAAACTTTCTTGGCAAATTTAGGAAGAATGATTGACCCTTGAACCTCTTTGGCAAACGTTCAGAGACATTTCTGATATAACCAACAACAAGCAACCAAAATTAAACAGATTTTCCACTTCTCACTTAAGGTTTATTTAAAGATCTCGGACGATTGAAATCCCGGACCCGAGCTCCCAATCTGTTATAAAGCGGAGGTGGATCCACCCCTCCCCCTCTGAGAACGAACACCAAAATAAGCAAAGAGGAAAACCTTGCACTATAATCTGTAAAAAGCATGGGTGAAATGGTGTGACCTGCTCTTCAGCGACCTCTGGTGGTTAAATAAAAAATCAATCCCTGACACTCACTCTAAAATCAACACGTAACAATTTATTTATCTAACAGCGAACAAATTAACTAAACTATTAACAAACCAAATAAATTCCTTCTAACTATTAAGTATTCCCGAAGAAAACAAGATTCTAATGGTACGCTGTTCCAATAACAAAATAGAATTTATTCACTCTCTAAATTACAACCAGGTTTTGTATCTTCCGGAATATTCTGGGTTTTCTCTGCTGATTCTTCTGTCTGGAACGTCTTTCTTCTTTGGTACCTTTGCTATCTAGACGGGAGCTAGTCTGTCAACGTTCAAAGACTATTTCCTCGGGTGAATGGAGCGGTAACTAGGGGGCATAACTATAGGGTTCATGGTGGGAGATACAGGAAGGATGTCTGAGGTAGGTTCTTTACGCAGAGAGTGGTTGGGGTGTGGAACGGACTGCCTGCAGGGATAGTGGAGTCAGACACTTTAGGAACATTTAAGAAGCTATTGGATAGGCACATGTAGTACTTCGGGATGATAGGGAGGAAATAGCTTGATCTGGGTTGCAGATAAAGCTCGGCACAACATCGTGGGTCGAAGGGCCTGTTCTGTGCTGTACTGTTCTATGTTCTATGGTGCTTTCTCTGAGACATAGATGAAGCTATGAGAGCCAGCGATTCTCTCTCAAGAGAGAGTTGAGAGCTGTGAGCTGTTAGCTCTGGCAAGTGGCAGTGCTCTCCCTCTTTGTCCCACTGCCCGCTTCTTTCATACCCATGATGACATATCAATATTTCCCACAGTAGGATTGATTCTGGGTTGCCAAAACCATCAGATTGAAATTTAATAGGTTTTTGGTATCTAAGTGTTGGATTCAAATTGATTGGCTAAATTCAAAAGCCTCGGTTAAAAACTGCTGCTTGGCCTTTCGATACAAATGTTTCGGTCTGGGCTCTCTGTGTACTTGCATTTTTAAATCTCTAAGCACAGAAAAAGCACCAGCTTTCTCCAGGACCACGCAATGCTCCACCTCCCTGAGCATTTTACAATGTTACAAACACCAAATTCTAACCTCCTACCTCGCAATCTACCACTACTCTCTCCAACTTCACAACAAGAACAGGAGGAGAATGTTTTATTGGTTATAACTCAGAGTGAAGACCCAAATCCAGATGACTCTGAATTTGACATTCCTCAAATTAAATTGGATAACGAGGACATTATTAGAGATTGGATTGAATTATTGCGTTACCTTCCAGAGGAAAATCAAACTGACCTGAGAGAGTTATTAATATCACAAGTATGTGGGAATATACTGGGACGTACTGAAATAATTGGGGGTGAGGTAGTTGTAGAAAATGCTGTTCCAATTAAACAACATCCTTGCAAACATGACCTTTTCAAGTTGGTTCACACGGAGAAGCTGATGTTTACTCAGTCTGAGATATAGCAGCTCAAAGGCTCGATCAATCAGGCAAAACTGGTGAAGGTGGAGAAGGAGAACCAGTTATTGGATAATAATGTGATCAAAGAAAGTGAGCAGGTGTGGAGACAAATACAAGACAAGTTAACTGTTCTGGAACATGTTCCTGAGCTGTTCCAAATTGCCTGAAGGTAAGTTGCAGGACTGTCAAAGGCAGCTCATCATTGTTGCAAAGAAAACATGCATCAACAGTGAGCTCAAAAAGGAGGCTGAGGAGCAGAAGCATTGGACTGTGGATCAAAGGAAAGGACAACAATGTGAGATCAGACTGCTGAAATTGTACCATCATCTAAAATAAACTGCTGGCCTGATGATTCTGTATGGTGTGCAGAGGTGGGGCTACCTAGTGAAATCATGCTGTACACAGCTGGAGTTCGAGTAAATTACGCTGGTTTTCGCAGCAGCGTAACTGCCTCAGTGATGTTTGGAAACATGGTCAAAATGCGTTCAAAAGGAAGATAATCTTCTGCGTGACTTTGCCGGAGAGTGTGCAGAAAGTGATGGTGCAGATCCAGTGCAAACAAAAGAGTCAAATTGCGTGACAGAGGAGGAGCTAAGGTCAATGCGCAAGGGAACAGAGATAAAATGACCTTTCTGAATGGCCCAGACTACACACATGGAACGCGTTATCCTGCTGATCCGGCCTCGTTCTCGGAGGACAGCACCAGAACTAATTTATCATCATAACTACAAATTGAGATCGAACATGGAATCAACACGGGATGAAGGAGTGAAGGAGAATATTGAAGAGAAAGCAGCATAACACAAATGTGATAAAAGGAGGAATGTTTAATGATGGAAGACAAGAACTGAAATTGACTATATTACTGTTAAAAGAACATAAGAACATAAGAAATAGGAGCAGGAGTAGGCCATCTAGCCCCTCGAGCCTGCCCCGCCATTCAATAAGATCATGGCTGATCTGACGTGGATCAGTACCACTTACCCGCCTGATCCCCATAACCCTTAATTCCCTTACCGATCAGGAATCCATCCATCCGCGCTTTAAACATATTCAGCGAGGTAGCCTCCACCACCTCAGTGGGCAGAGAATTCCAGAGATTCACCACCCTCTGGGAGAAGAAGTTCCTCCTCAACTCTGTCTTAAACCGACCCCCCTTTATTTTGAGGCTGTGTCCTCTAGTTTTAACTTCCTTACTAAGTGGAAAGAATCTCTCCGCCTCCACCCTATCCAGCCCCCGCATTATCTTATAAGTCTCCATAAGATCCCCCCTCATCCTTCTAAACTCCAACGAGTACAAACCCAATCTCCTCAGCCTCTCCTCATAATCCAAACCCCTCATCTCCGGTATCAACCTGGTGAACCTTCTCTGCACTCCCTCCAATGCCAATATATCCTTCCTCATATAAGGGGACCAATACTGCACACAGTATTCCAGCTGCGGCCTCACCAATGCCCTGTACAGGTGCATCAAGACATCCCTGCTTTTATATTCTATCCCCCTCGCGATATAGGCCAACATCCCATTTGCCTTCTTGATCACCTGTTGTACCTGCAGACTGGGCTTTTGCGTCTCATGCACAAGGACCCCCAGGTCCCTTTGCACGGTAGCATGTTTTAATTTGTTTCCATTGAGATAGTAATCCCATTTGTTATTATTTCCTCCAAAGTGTATAACCTCGCATTTATCAACGTTATACTCCATTTGCCATATCCTCGCCCACTCACTCAGCCTGTCCAAATCTCTCTGCAGATCTTCTCCGTCCTCCACACGATTCACTTTTCCACTTATCTTTGTGTCGTCTGCAAACTTCGTTACCCTACACTCCGTCCCCTCCTCCAGATCATCTATATAAATGGTAAACAGTTGCGGCCCGAGTACCGATCCCTGCGGCACGCCACTAGTTACCTTCCTCCAACCGGAAAAACACCCATTTATTCCGACTCTTTGCTTCCTGTCGGATAGCCAGTCCCCAATCGATTATGCAGCTTGTTTTGATTTTGCAAAATTTATGTATATTTATTGTAGAGTGCTAGTAGTGTGAAACTGAAAGGTTGAAAAATGAAACCACCTTTGAATATTGATGGTTTATTTTTTTTCTTAAGTGGGGAGGTGTGATGTTAGTGTACCTTTAAGTGGGGAGGTATGATGTTAGTGTACCTTTAAGTGGGGAGGTATGATGTTAGTGTACCTTTAAGTGGGGAGGTATGATGTTAGTGTACCTTTAAGTGGGGAGTTATGATGTTAGTGTACCTTTAAGTGGGGAGTTATGATGTTAGTGTACCTTTAAGTGGGGAGGTGTGATGTTAGTGTACCTTTAAGTGGGGAGGTGTGATGTTAGTGTACCTTTAAGTGGGGAGGTGTGATGTTAGTGTACCTTTAAGTGGGGAGGTGTGATGTTAGTGTACCTTTAACAATTGTTTATATATCATGTTCTCTGCAGTTATAACAGCTTTGGTTTTTTTCATTGTTGCCAGGCAATCTGCAAGAGGTCTTTTCATTGCTGCTTCAGTGGCTTAAATGGTGTTTTGTTTATTTTTACTCTGGGCCTCAGGTACTTTCTGGGGTTTGTTTTATGACCCTGCATTGTTAAGGGGAAGAATGATTGACAGGTCAGGCGACAGGAATTCTTTCTTTTTCAGTTTTCAGCTGCAGTTTTAGTTTAGAAGGGGGTGGGCATCAGATTGAAAGCAGTGTTTCTCTCTCTCTTCCTGACATTGGGAATTCTGCTGGCTAGCTGGAAGCAAAACCTTTTGCCTTCCTGGAGTGGAAAAAAAGCCTGCTGTTGGTGGTTAGCTTGCTGAGAGTCTCCCTGTCCCTGGTGTTTGGGGGAAGCTGTTCTGACTCCAAGCTTGTCTGTGTGCATCAAGAGAACGGCGGCATTCAACCAAAGGACTAAGTTTTGGTTGATGGCCCAACTATCTTCAACTGCTTCATCAATGACCTTCCCTCTGTCATAAGGTCAGAAGTGGGGATGTTCGCTGATGACTGCACAAGGTTCGGCACCATTTGCAACTCCTCAGATACTGATGTAGTCCAGGCCCAAATTGCAGCAAGATCAGTAACTGAGCGCCGCACAAGAAGTGGGAGACAGCATATCCTGAGTGGCACACAGTCTGAAGTGAGTATATTTGGGAATTTGGAGCAAAGTGGGAATTGAACTGTATAACTCTGATATAAGTTAAGTTGCCCAAATAGCCTAGTTAAACAGGTATGTGACCGAGTGCCAGTTACGTCAATCACATGAAAGCCCTTTGCCTGAATAAGGCCTCAATAGATGTTGATTACTGTAGCAGGAAGCTACAGCGACTTATCAGGGCTCCATACAAGAAACGGACGGTTTTGAGAATATGATCAGTAAGTGGGCACAGAAGGAGTGGGAGAGACCTTATCCTAAGGTTCTAAGGGGATCTTATTGAAACTTACAGGATACTGCGAGGTCTGGATAGAATGGACGTGGAGAGGATGTTTCCACTAGTAGAAAAAACTAGAACCAGAGGGCACAACCTCAGGCTAAAGGGACGGTCCTTTAAAACAGAGATGAGGAAGAATTTCTTCAGCCAGAGAGTGGTGAATCTGTGGAACTCTTTGCCGCAGAAGGCTGTGGAGGCCGGGTCACTGAGTGAATTTAAGACAGAGATAGATAGGTTCTTGATTAATAAGGGGATCAGGGGTTATGGGGAGAAGACAGGAGAATGGGGATGAGAAGAATATCAGCCATGATTGAATGGTGGAGCAGACTCGATGGGCCGAGTGGCCTAATTCTGCTCCTATGTTTTATGGTCTGAGTGAGTATACTCGGGAATGTGGAGCAAAGTGTGAATTCGGTGCAGAGGGGAAAGTGTTGCCCTTTTGCTTTCTAACGTTTTCACCTGTCAGAAAGTGGTCTTGCCTTGCTGCAGGAGTAGAGGAGTGTTTGGTGAGTATTCCAGCTCTGGTGAGGCAGCAGTACGGGAACAAAAAGACAACTGTAAGGTCACAAGAAATTAGTACGTCGATTAGTCATTAAATGCTCAGTGTAAGGGGCAATGTGTGAAAAATCTACATCTGGAGTTAGGGAAAGTTAGGGCCAAATATAGCAAGATGATACAAGTAGGGGCGGCACAGTGGCACAGTGGTTAGCACTGCTGCCTCACAGCACCAGGGACCTGGGTTCGATTCCCGGCTTGGGTCACTGTCTGTGTGCAGTTTGCACATTTTCCCCATGTCTGCGTGGGTTTCCTCCGGGTGCTCCAATTTCCTCCCACACTCCAAAGATGTGCGGGTTAGGTGGATTGGTCATGCTAAATTGCCCCTTAGTGTCAGGGGGTCTAAATAGGGTACATGCATGGGGTTATGGGGATTGTGGCCTCCTTTTGCACTGTAGGATTCTATGATTCTATGATCAGTTCTGACACTAAACCTGAAAGTGGCCATGGCCCCCAAAAAAATCACAAACTTGTGAATGAAGTTCCACTTGTATGGGAGGAAGATCATACAGTAATAGTCCAGAAAGGGACAGGACTGTAAGTAGAGGCCACAGTTTAATCAGAATGAGGCCTAGACAGCAAGCTAGCAATCTCAATAGAAGTGGAAGCCCTCATGTCTGAGAGATTTTAGTGGCTGCTTTAGTAACTGGAAAATAAACTAATAAAAGAAGCCAAACAGCAAGAATTAGAAAGCTGAAGGGATTTGGAGTATTTACTGAAGGAGCTGATAGGGGAGAGCCAGCTGTATTTCATCGGTGGATCTGTACAGAAAAGGCACTCTTTGTATAAGGCCAAAGTGAGGTGAGTAACCCGGGGCTTTGGAGAGAGATTAGGGGATCAGGATGTCAGAGTGGACTCACCGACTGCAGGGAAAGTAATTTGAAGATTTGTTCTGACTATTTTGGCATCATGTTCCTGGAAATGCAAATTTATTGACGAAGAGGTTGTGATTTACAAGGGGAGGAGTTCCATGGAGAAGATTTTTGAAACCGCCCAAAGAAGCTGGTGATGTGGGAGGAATCCTGTGGAAGTTGAACAGATGTCTCTCCAGATTGAACGATGAAGCAAGAGTGTTGGATTTTTCTGTCCTGTTGAAAAAGGTTATCTTCAAACTGGCTGGAATTGTCATTGTGCATGTTGCTGATTTCCTGGGGGGGTTGGCGGGAGGGGGGGGGGGGCTTTGTTGAATTTGAGCAATGGGTAATTGCAAAATTAAAAAAGGAATCGAGGTAGGAAGTCAGAAACCTTTAAATACATAGGCTTGGACATTAAGCAAAACAAGTTCAGAATGACATTGTGTCAACACTCTTATCTAGAAAATGTTAATAGAATTGTAGAATACCTACATACAGTACAGAAGGAGGCCTTCCGGCCCATCGAGCCTGTGCTGACAACAATCCCACCCAGGCCATATCATCGTAACCCCACATATTTACCCTGCTAATTCCCCTGATACTGAAGGCAATTTAGCATGGCCAATCCAGCTAACATGCACATCTTTGGACTGTGGGAGGAAACCAGAGCACCCTGAGGAAACCCACACAGACACGAGAAGTGCAAACTCCATACAGGCAGTGGCGCAAGCCCGAAATCGAACCTGGGTCCCTGGCGCTAACCACTGTGCCACCATGCCGCTATAACTCAGTTTAGATCCTCACTAAAACAGGATCCATCTACCCAGGGAGAAAGCGAACAACTGAGATGTTTGATTGGACAGTTGAACTGGTTGTGCACTCAGACTAGACCAGATGCTAGCTAGTATGTAGTAGAGTTCAGCACCATCATAATAAAATTCTGAGAGCAAATAAAACACTAAAAAATTACATTCAGAAAGATGCATGCTCTGATTCCCACCTTGGGTGAGCCAGAAGATATGAGGTTGGTTATTTTTAGTGATGTTTCACACGCCAATCTTGCAGATGGATATTCTTGGTGGAAAAAATTGAGAGGTGTTGTCCATTGGCATGGGATGCCAAGAAAATAAAAAGAGTCACATAAAGGGTGACATATGAGCTGAAAAAAGGGCTTAGGAGAGCTAGGAGGGGGCATGAGAAGTCTTTGGTGGGTCAGATCAAGGAAAACCCCAAGGCTTTTTACTCTTATGTGAGAAATAAAAGAATGACCAGGGTGAGGTTAGGGCTGGTCAAGGACAGTAGTGGGAACTTGTGCATGGAGTCAGAAGAGATAGGAGAGGCGATGAATGAATACTTTTCTTCAGTGTTCACCAAGGAGAGCGGCCATGTTTTTGAGGATGAGAGTGTGATACAGGCTGATAGGCTGGAGGAGGTAGATGTTCTGAGGGAAGATGTATTCGCAATTTTGAAAAGCCTGAAGGTCGATAAGTCCCCTGGGCCAGATGGGATATATCCTAGGATTCTTTGGGAGGCAAGGGATGAGATTGCAGAGCCTTTGGCATTGATCTTTGGGTCCTCGCTGTCCACGGGGATAGTGCCAGAGGACTGGAGAGTGGCGAATGTTGTTCCTCTGTTCAAGAAAGGAAATAGGAATGACCCTGGCAATTATAGGCCAGTTAGTCTTACTTCAGTGGTCGGTAAGTTAATGGAAAAAGTCCTGAAGAATAGGATTTACGACCATTTAGAAAGATGCAGCTTAATCCGGGATAGTCAACACGGATTCGTGAAGGGTAATTCTTGCCTCACAAATTTGATTGAATTTTTTGAGGAGGTAACTAAGTGAGTCGATGAAGGGAGAGCAGTTGATGTATAATCATCTAGAAAGGAATAATTTGATTAGGGATAGTCAACACGGTTTTGTGAAGGGTAGGTCGTGCTTCACAAACCTTATTGAGTTCTTTGAGAAGGTGACCAAAGAGGTGGATGAGGGTAAAGCGGTTGATGTGGTGTGTATGGATTTCAGTAAAGCGCTTGATAAGATGCCCCACGGTAAGCTATTGCAGAAAATACAGACACATGGGATTGAGGGTGATTTAGTGGTTTGGATCAGGAATTGGCTAGCTGTAAGAAAACAAAGGGTGGTGGTTGATGGGAAATATTCATCCTGGAGTTCAGTTACTAGAGGTGTACCGCAAGGATCTGTTTTGGGGCCACTGCTGTTTGTCATTTTTATTAATGACCTGGATGAGGGCGTCGAAGGATGGGTTAGTAAATTTGTGGATGACACTAAAGTCGGTGGAGTTGTGGACATTGTGGAAGGTTGTTGCAGGTTACAGAGGGACATAAATAAGCTGCAGTGCTGGGCTGAGAGGTGGCAAATGGAGTTTAATGTGGAAAAGTGTGCGGTGATTCACTTTGGAAGGAGTAACAGGATTACAGAGTACTGGGCTAATGGTAAGATACTTGGTAGTGTGGATGAACAGAGAGATCTCAGTGTCCATGTGCATAGATCCCTGAAAGTTGGCACCCAGGTTGATAGGGTTGTTAAGAAGGCGTACGGAGTGTTAGCTTTTATTGGTAGAGGGATTGAGTTTCGGAGCCAGGTGGTCATGTTGCAGCTGTACAAAACTCTGGTGCGGCCACACTTGGAGTATTGCGTACAGTTCTGGTCGCCGCATTATAGGAAGGATGTGGAAGCATTGGAAAGGGTGCAGAGGAGATTTACTAGGATGTTGCCTGGTATGGTGGGAAGGTCTTATGAGGAAAGGCTGAGGGGCTTGAGGTTGTTTTCGTTAGAGAGAAGAAGGCTAAGAGGTCACTTAATAGAGGCATACAAGATGATCAGAGGATTAGATAGGGTGGATAGTGAGAGCCTTTTTCCTCCAATGGTGATAGCTAGCACAAGGGGACATAGCTTTAAATTGAGGGGTGATAGATATAGGACAGATGTCAGAGGTAGGTTCTTCACTCAGTGAGTAGTCAGGGCGTGGAATGCCCTGCCTGCAGCAGTAGTGGACCTGCCAACATTAAGGGCATTTAAATGGTCATTGGATAAACATATGGATGATATTGGAATAGTGTAGGTTAGATGGGCTTTAGATGGGTTTCACTGGTCGGCGCAACATCGAGGGCCAAAGGGCCTGTACTGCGCTGTAATGTTCTATGTTCTATGTCATATACATGGATTTTAGTAAGGCGTTTGATAAGGTCCCCCATGGTCGGCTCATGAAAAAAGTAAGGAGGTGTGGGATAGAGGGAAATCTGGCCAATTGGATAAGTAACTGGGTATCTCATGGAAGTGGAGATGTCGGCGTTGGACTGGGGTAAACCCAGTAAGAGTTTTAACCACACCAGGTTAAAGTCCAACAGGTTTATTTGGTAGCAAATGCCATTAGCTTTCGGAGTGCTGCTCCTTCGTCAGATGAGCAGCGCTTCGAAAGCTAATGGCATTTGCTCCCAAATAAACCTGTTGGACTTTAACCTGGTGTGGTTAAAACTCTTACTGTATCTCATAGAAGACAGAGGGTGGTGGTGGACGGAAAATTTTCAGACTGGAGACCAGTTACCAGCGGTGTACCACAAGGATCCGTGCTGGGTCCTCTGCTATTTGTGATTTTTATCAATGACTTGGAGGAGGGGGCTGAAGGGTGGATCAGTAAATTTGCTGATGACACCAAGATTGGTGGAGTAGTGGATGAGGTGGAGGGCTGTTGTAGGCTTCAAAGAGACATTGATAGGATGCAGAGATGGGCCAAAAAATGGCAGATGGAGTTTAACCCTGATAAAAAGTGCGAGGTGATTCATTCTGGTAGGACAAATTTGAATGCAGATTACAGGGTCAAAGGTAGGATTCTGAGGAATGTGGAGGAACAGAGATATCTTGGGGTTCATATCCACAGATCTCAGAAGGTTGCCACTCAAGTGGATAGAGCCATGAAGAAGGCTATAGTGTGTTAGCGTTTATTAACAGGGGGTTTGAGTTTAAGAGCTATGTACAGGACCTTGGTGAGACCACATTTGGAATATTGTGTGCAGTTCTGGTCACCTCACTATAAAAAGGATGTGGAAGCACTGGAAAGAGTGCAGAGGAGATTTACCAGGATGCTGCCTGGTTTGGAGGGTAGGTCTTATGAGGAAAGGCTGAGGGAGCTAGGACTTTTCTCTTTGGAGCGGAGGAGGTTGAGAGGCAACTTAATAGAGGTTTATAAGATGATGAGGGGGATAGATAGAGTGGATGTTCAGAGACTATTTCCTTGGGTGGATGTAGCTGTTACTAGGGGGCATAACTATAAGGTTCGTGGTGGAAGATACAGGAGGGATGTCCGAGGTAGGTTCTTTACTCAGAGAATGGTTGGGGTGTGGAATGGACTGCCTGCTGTGATAGTGGAGTCGGACACTTTAGGAACTTTCAAGCGGTTATTGGATAGGCACATGGAGCACACCAGGATGATAGGGAGTGGGATAGCTTGATCTTGGTTTCGGACAAAGCTTGGTGCAACATGGAGGGCCGAAGGGCCTGTACTGTGCTGTACTGTTCTATGTTCTATAATGCACCTTGGCTGGTGAAACACTGGCATTAGTAGAAGCACTGGATATGGTGGTGATGGTGGGGGGGCGCGGGGGAGGGGGGGTGGGTAGAGGAGGGGGGATTTACCTGTCCAATATATTGCCAGAAATTTTATATAAGGGGAAATGTGGGAAAAGTCTACCCAGAGAATGGTATTTAGACAATTGGTCACTTTGGGACAATGTTCATTCAACAGGGAATGTAACTGAGACAAGGCTAAGAACAGACCTAGCCGGCATAATAGAAATATTCAAGCGAATGGAAATCTCCAAAACACAGGATTCTGTGATTGTCATGTTGAACAATTCTTCCTTTTGAGAGAAAAAAACCAGAGTTTGCATTTCTATAGTGCCTTTCACGACCATCATAAGGCCCAAAAGTCAATGAGGCACTTGCCTTTGATTAGGCAATGATTTAAAGTGGATAATGAACCAACCTCTCCTGATGTTTCCCTGTGGGTTGACACAATCACCAGTTATTGGACTGTTTTAAAGAAAGAAGTGTCTGCTTTAAAAAATTACTCAATGTATCAGAAAATGTTCGAATGATGAAATGGAAACTAATTTCTGTTTTATAATGGTTTGTGTATATTTGGTAAATGAATTATGGGATTCATAGATGTGGAAATGTGAGATCACTTATTTCTGCTTAGATTCAAAAGAATGTTCTTTAATTTTTTTTATTTTTCTTTCAAAGCTTTAATTTAGAAAAGAGGGTAATCTGTCAATGTACTGCGCATGATAGTGGATGGAAACTACCTTGTTAAGGAATTTGCTAGTTAAACATGTGACGTTATAATTAGAGACAGTGAGAACACTTTGCATTGGAAAGCTATTGAGAAAGTGTTTTACCCTAGACTGACTTGAACTTAAATCACAATCTGGCTCAATTCTTCCACTATAGCCCCTTACTGTGAGTAACATGGAGCCATTGTAGACTGTAAGATAATGGCTCCTTCTCCAGATACTTCCACCTTGCATTTCTGCTGACCCTGTACTCCTTCTGCCTATGCCCCCTGATCCACAGGTCCCTCACTGGGATGGTACCTGTGGGCAGCTGACCTCCTCTCCATTCTGGCCTTCTCTTCTGCTGAAGCGGTCCCTCCAGCAGAGTAGATACTCCCTGTTTCTGAAAGGATTGTGCACTGCAGGGGTTCTCCTGCAGGAACAATCTCTGCAAATGCTGTGAAAACAAAGAGTTCTCCAGAAATTCTCTATAAATCAACTCAAATTAAAATTCCGACTTATTCACCTTACCAAGATCCTATTCGCCTTTTCTCCCACCCTGGATATAGAAATCATGAAAATTGTGACGGCTGTCTGGCTAAGTGGCCTGTGCACCGACTGGAAAAGCTCACAGGCCACTCAAAATCAGAGATAATTGCAGTTTAACTGGGTTTAATTGACCCTTTACTTGGCAGCGGGGGCACCTTTGATGTCCACATGTGCCCATCAACCAAATGATTGCCCGCAGTGCAATGGCACTGGGACACTGATCCCATCACCACGTTCCATCTGGCAAAGGATCGGGACCACCACACACCCACTCCAGAAGAGTAAGTTCAGACTTGCAGTACCCTTGGCTGGCAATATTACAGGACAGCCGAGCGTCCCACGTGTTCTCACTCACCATGTCATATAAAGATGAGATGAAGTTGAGTAAGATGGATAGGAGCATGATGGTGCCTCTAACACTGTACGACTGTTGAATCCAGCTACTCAGTTCTTGCAAGCCCTTTGGGTAACATCTGAACCCCTCGGCCCCGATGCAAGTCAGCAGCGCACAGTAAATGAGCACCATGATGATGAAGTGGCCAATCCTCATTTTCGGCCTGTGGGTAGAAAACACAGAGATGGGTTTGTGTAAACTGTCTCTCCAGAAATTCACATGCAACAGGATACAAAAATGAGGCCACCAGTCTGCACATTGTATAATCCCACAAATAGATGAATGATTATTTTTTGTGTTGTTGGGGAGAATCAGCAGCTCAGCACACCTGTTTAATGAAGCAGCTAAACATCAATTATTCATCAAAAATCGCACTTGCTGTTTATTTGAATGCTAAATTTAGAATGTCTGTTCAAAGACCAGGACTTTTTCTGGCAAAGCAGGCAGCATACTCAAGGATCCCACGCACCCCGGACATTCTCTCTTCCACCTTCCTCTGTCAGGAAAAAGATACAAAAGTCTGAGGTCACGTACCAACTGACTCAAGAACAGCTTCTTCCCTGCTGCTGTCAGACTGTTGAATGGACTTACCTTGCATTAAGTTGATCTTTCTCTACACCCTAGCTATGGTTGTAAGTCTACATTCTGCACTCTCTCTTTTCCTTCTCTATGAACGGTATTTTTTGTCTGTATAGCACGCAAGAAACAATACTTTTCACTGTATCCCAATACATGAGACAATAATAAATCAAATATATAAGAACTTTCCTTTGGAATCCCAGCTCACTGATCCCCTGCCAAGATCCCGACCTACAGAGGATTCCTAAACCTGTACACTTCAGCAGCTCTATTAAGATGGGTATAGAGGGATATGGGCCAAATGCGGGCAACTGGGACTAGCTTAGGGGTTTAAAAAAAAGAGCGGCATGGACAAGTTGTGAGTACCTCAAAGTTGTTCCTTATTGCCTCAGACATTAAGCACAGAAAAAGCAAACCCCTCAGGCTCTGCAATCCTGACCCTGTCGCCATCTCCACCATCCCCATCCCTCCCCACCCCTGTCCCCAACCCTGTTCCCATCCCCCGACTCCCATCCCTGACCCTGTCGCCATCTCCACCATCCCCATCCCTCCCCACCCCTGTCCCCAACCCTGTTCCCATCCCCCGACTCCCATCCCTGACCCTGTCCCCATCTCCACCATCCCCATCCCTCCCCACCCCTGTCCCCAACCCTGTTCCCATCCCCCGACTCCCATCCCTGACCCTGTCGCCATCTCCACCATCCCCATCCCTCCCCACCCCTGTCCTCAACCTGTTCCCATCCCCCGACTCCCATCCCTGACCCTGTCCCAATCTCTTCCCACCCCTGTCCTGATGCTAGCCCCATTCCCCTCCTCCCCTGTCCCCATCCTCCCCATCCCTGTCCCCATTCCATCCTTCCCATGTCCCTGTTCCAACCCCTCTTATCCCTGACCTGAGCCCCATCCCCCTCGACCCGTCACTGACACTCTCCACACCCCTGTTCTGTTGTCGACCCTGCTCCTGTCCCAGAAACCCCCATACCTGACCCTATCCCCATCTGTTGTTTGGTTAGCACAGTTATTGTAGAAGTGCTAGATTCCCAAAGACTGGCGAACAAGTGCTTATAACAAACAATATCGTTTATTCCCTTGTCTGAGCAGCTATTCCGTGCTTGTACACGGTCCACTTTCCGAGAAGAACTCCCACACTTCCATCATGTGACCCCTTAAGTAACTGCATCATCACATCATGATACAGACTGAACAGGCCAACAGTACATCGATATTTACACAGAGTCAAACACAAACTATGCTGTTTCAGCTCATGCAAGCCCATCACGTCTCCTTTCCTTTGATATAGCACCTTATCAAATGCCTTTCTGGAGTCTAAGTACAGTACATCCACTGGTTCCCCTTTATCCACAGCATATGTGACTCCTTCAAAGAACTCCAATAAATTGGTTAAACATGATTTCCCTTTCACAAAACCATGTTGCCTCTATCTGATTATCTTCAATTTTCCAAGTGCCCTGCTATAACATCTTTAGGAATGGCTTCTAACATTTTCCCTTTGAAGGGTGCTAGGCTCACTGGCCTACTCTTTTGATCAGAATCTGTTTTACCTTCTCAAAAATCATTGAGGTTTCTTGTTCCAGAGTGACTACTCTTCAATGTACTTTACACGCTGTTTTTGACAATACTCACGTTGGAACGGGAGCAGTGGTACAGTGGCACAGTGGTTACACTGCTGCCTCACAGTGCCAGGGACCCGGGTTCAATTCCTGGCTTGGGTCAACTGCCTGTGCGGAGTCTGCATGTTCTCCCCATGTCTGCGAGGGTTTCCTCCGGGTGCTCCGGTTTCCTCCCACAGTCTGAAAGACGTGCTGGTTAGGTGCATTGGCCGTGCTAAATTCTCCATCAGTGTACCCGAACAGGCGCCGGAGTGTGGCGACGAGGGGATTTTCACAGTAACTTCATTGCAGTGTTAATGTAAGCCTACTTGTGACACTAATAAATAAACTTACAAATAAACTAAACTTTTTGTCTGCAATGAGTATAAAGAATGAATTGATGATAGTTAATACTCACTCAGGAACTACGAACAGGGTCTGCACACTGAGAATAAACAGCATCACAATGAAGGAACACACCATGTTTGACGTGAAAACCTCATCTCGTATCATGCGATACTGGACATGAAAAAGAAATAACAGTGAATGCCCAGAACATTGACCTCATGATGAAAGCACATCCATCCACTGCTGCGTCATTCTAGGAAAAAACAAGAAAGGCTCTCGACAGACTCAGGTGCAGGGTAAACGCAGGGTAAACGCAGGGTAAACGCATGTCAGATACGAGTACTGCTGTCTGCAGAAAGCTGAAAACTCTCTGCTCCACACACCACCCTCAGAAAATGCTCTCACCACTCAACGCAGTTCGTCAGGGAACAGAATGTTTATGCGTAGGATTTCTTCCAGCCCTGCACAGACCAACCATGAGAGTCTGGGGCAAAAGAGGGAGAGAGAGATTGAGACTCAAAGGAAGGCACAATTCAGAGACTGACACGCCGATGGGAGAGAATACTTGGGAGGAAAGTAGTGAAGACATTAAAAATAGAGGAGGAGGTGCCTGGGTGGATTAGTGTAAGTCTCACAATCCAATTAAATCATTCAGCATGACATTGACTGACAGATGGGGGGGTTGGGGGGGGGGGGGGGCGTATGGTACAGCCCAATTTTATGGCAAAGCAATTAAACTAAATCACCATAAAAAGTGTACGGTAATATCACACATATCTTTCTTAATTAGCAATTCAGAAATGCCAATCAATAGATAAGAGTTCAAATCTCACCCAAACAGCTGAGAACTGAAAGCGAGGACACCTAAGCCTCTCAGGTGCAGCTGAAAGATTTGCATGACAATATTTCAAAGGAGTTGTGACATTATCCCTGGTGTTGTGGCCCTGAGTCAACATCCTAAAACATTCTGCTCATTATCACATCACTGTTAGTCGAAATCTGCTTTGTAGAAAGTGATTGCTTTACCTCAGAATGTATATCATTACACGTAAAGTACTTTGGGAGAACATGAGAAAACTGCTCCATAAAAGTCAATTTTCAGTTTTTTTAAATAAACCTGTAAACAGCAAGTAGAGCTAGACTCAAAAATAGTGACAAACAAACTACCTGCTTGATATAAAAGCACCTCTGGTTCACTAAGTTTTTTTATTTCAGAGGCAAGGATGAACAGCTGGTCCACATCTGCACCAAGGACATTGGGGGAGAAGGGATGAGATGTTGTTTGCAGAGTTTAGGGAGTTAGGAATGTAACTAGTAAGCAGGACCTTAGGATTACTTCCAGTATCACACACAATTAAGTACAGAACCAGGAGGATAAAACAGGTGAGGGTGTGGCTGAAGAGGTGGTGCAGGAACCCGTTCTGGGGGAGATGGAACCTGTTGGGAAATTGTTATAATCCAGGTCAGAATCATAGAATCCTACAGTGCAGAAGGAGGCCATTCAGCCCATCGAGTCTGCACCAACCACAATCCCACCCAGGCCCTATTCCCATAACCCCATGCATTTACCCCTGACACTAAGGGGCAATTCAGCATGGCCAATCCACCTAACCTGAATATCTTTGGACTCTGGGAGGAAACCGGAGCACCTGGAGGAAACCCATGCAGACACGGGGAGGATGTGCAAACTCCACAAAGACAGAAAACTCCAAGATATTTTATGAAATCCGCCTGGATCATAAGTTTTGTACTTTGAATTTGGCGTGTATAAGTATGAGGTGTCTCACTTCATAGAATCATAGAATAGGATCCCTACAGTGCAGAAGGAGGCATTCGGCCCATTGAACTTGCACTGACAACTGTCCTATCTAGGCCCTATCCACATAACCCCATGTATTTACCCTGCTAATCCCCCTGACTTTAAGGGGCAATTCAGCATGGCCAGTCCACCTAACCTGCACATCTTTGGACTGTGGGAGGAAACCGGAGCACCCGGAGGAAACTGTGTATAGCATGCAAGAAACAATACTTTTCACTGTATACTATTACATATGACACTAATAAATCAAATCAAATCAAAACACAGACATGGGGAGAATGTGCAAACTCCACACAGACAGCCACCTGAGGCGGAACCAAACCCAGGTCCCTGACACTGATAGGCAGCAGTACTAACCACTGTGTTACTGTGCCACCCGGGTATGATTCAAATAACCCACTAGGAAGCTTTTATCAAACAAAGTTTACTTAAAAATGCAGTTAACACATAGAAAGAAAATTAGCAATAACTTTTACCAATTACAAACAAGAAAAAAACATGATACTTTGTAAATCTTAGCAGCTAAATGCTGTTCTAACCAACAAACCCCATAAACACACACCTACAGGTTTAGCATGGAAAATAGGAATGCTGCGTGATGCTGGAGCTTGGTCCTTCTGTTGGATTCTGCAGCTTTCTGGACACACACACAGACACATTTGAAATCAGAACTGCTTCCCAAAACACCAGGGACAGAGAGACAGAACACTGCTTCCAGCCTGAAGTAATACACCTTCCAACTAAAAGAGCAGCCAGCCGTAACGTCTGGTACCGGTGTCCTCTAATTGTTACTGAAGCAATATAATGGATATCATATTTATTTTTTATCTGGGCTAATGCCCAGGGTTTTATGATCCTTTTGGAATCACTGGGTGATGCCTGGGGACAGTTTTTTTCACAGAAATGTGCAAGGTTTTAGTTTCATTTTCTTAGCTGCCGATAGAAGTTAGTGGAAAAAGGCAGTGTGTTTCTGTCTCTCTCTCTCTCCAGAGGCTTTTCATAAAGTTCTAGGATTGGGGAGCCTTAGAGTTTAATCCAACATCAAAGGACCAATTCACAGGAGTCATTAAAAAGCTGCAAAATCCGGTATCACGTGAGCATATTTGCTTTTTGTGCCAAGCCTAGGAAAGAGGGTATGTCTGTGGGTGTTGTTTGACTTGGAACATCATAGATAGCTAGCTGTTAAGGTATATGCCATATCATGGTTGGCTCTTGGTAAAAGTTATATTAATTATTTTTGTTATATTTTAACTGTGTTCTTAAATAAACTTTGTTTGATAAAAGCTTCCTAGTGGGTCATTTGAATCATACCTGGAGTGAAACACCTTATACTCACCAATGCCAAACCAAAATTAAAAACATATAAAACACCTTCGAGTTTCTGGCCTGGGTCGTAATACTGGGAAAGGACAAGGAGCGTTAATTCATTGGGGAGGGCTAACTTCAATGGGTGAGTATGGACCTAGCCCAGGTAAATAGAAAACAGAAATTGGAAGGCAAACATGATAATGGAACAATGGGCTGACTTCAAAGAGGGGATACTTTGGGTACAGTTGAAGTAAATTCCATGAGGGAGAAAGATAGGACAAACAAATCCAAAACTCTCAGGATGAGGGGAATGTTGCAGTCAGGTGAAGAAGAGTACAAAGGGAAGATACATTTTTGAACAATGAAGGAATTAAGGGTTATGGTGAGCGGGCGGGTAAGTGGAGCTGAGTCCACAAAAAGATCAGCCATGATCTTATTGAATGGCGGAGCAGGCTCGAGGGGCAAGATGGCCTACTCCTGCTCCTAGTTCTCATGTTCTTATGTCAGGTGGATAATTCAATTGAGAGTCAGGCTGAATATAGAAGGTTCAGAAAGGAAGTGAAAAACAAATAAGCAAAGATAGAGTGTGAGAAGAGGCAGACAGGTAACATGAAAGGGAATCCAAAAGTCCCCCAAGGTGTATAAATAGTAATAGGGCAGTGAAAGGATTAGGGAACAAAAAGGGGATTTCTGCATGTCGGCAGGGGGCGTGGCTGAGATACTGAATTAATACCTTGCACCTGCCTTTATCATGGAGGAAGATGCTGCCCTGGTCATCGTGAAAGGGGAGGTGGTTAGATAGGTTCAACATTAATGAAGAGGATATATTTGATTGGCTGCTTGTGTGTAAGGTTGGACAATTACCAGGACTCGATAAGATGCAACCCAGAATACTAAGGGAAGTGAGGGCAGAATATTCCCCAACTGCAAATGTGGAGGGTAGAATTCGGTAAGAGTTCAGAAACTATTTCCCATCGGATCTTCCACAGGTGCCTGTCATGGTGGACAGAAAAACGACTGGAGGCCACCATGAAACTAATTTGCATCCTGCTAATGGGATGCAGGTGAAGGTCGGAATGGAATCTCCCACCCCTCGCCCCCCTCGCCCCCCTCGCCCCCACACCATTCCCACTTCTCTGCTATGCTGGCAGGAAAACATGCGAGAGCGAAACACATTTCAAATAACAGCTTTCAGAACTCATCCGAACAGTGCCCGGTGCGTGCCCCCGGACTTTGCCACCCACAGCCCTGGGTTCTGGAACACCAACAGCAGTGAGTGTGGGGGCAAATATCTACAGATGAATCTTTTAGGTTGGGTGTCTTTCCAGCCTCAAGATGTTCATGGAAATCCACCTTCCTTCTCAGGAAGTCCATCTCCTTCCTTCAATAGTGATTGGGACGTTTAGCACATTTTTAATATGGTGCCCAGAGAGGTTGGTGGATGACGCACCATCAGGCCAACACCACCATGGAATACAGTGCAAAACATCCAGTTGTATAATTAATGATACTGGAGCCAGAGGACGTGGTGTATCTCTCTGGCCCCACCTCTCAAATTAGGGTCCCTCAATTAGATACTGTTTGCCTTGAATGAGGAAATCCTACCCCATGACCCCTCCCCAACTGATGCCTGGTCGGGTTTGCTTTTTGGGCTCTCCACATGATGACACCTCTGCCACCATTGGAAGGGGTCTCAACAACTGTGGAGGGGTGAAGCCCTTAAGTGGACACTCATTGGTTGTTTCAAGGCCTCAATTAGCGTTCAGGTGGGAAGTTGTCCGCAAGCCTTCCCATTCTGGATTAACTGGACAGAGATGGGAAGACGGTGCGGCACCTCATTCATTGCACTCCAGCCTCCAAGCCTGCTGTGGGGAAGTGACATTAAATTCTGCCCATTGACTGTTTCTCTCTCCACAGATGCTGGGTGACCTCATGACTATTTCCAGCATTTTCTGTTTTTATTAACCTTTTCTGCTGGTCGGAAAGTCTGGGCGAGGAGAAAACTTAAAAATCAAAGCCTTCAGCAATGCAATTAGCAAATGTGCCTACATACAAAGGGAGGAAGGAGCTTGAACTCTCTTCTCGAAGTGGTGGCCAATCAGATGTTAAATTTAGATCTGATATTAATACATTTTGACTCCCCAGAGCCTATCTATGCCTTTGTTTAAAAAGGGCTGCAGGGAAAAGCCTGCGAACTACAAGCCGGTTAGCCTCACATCTGTGGTGGGTAAGTTGTTGGAAGGTATTTTGAGAGACAGGATCTACAGGCATTTAGAGATGCAAGGACTGATTAGGGACAGTCAGCATGGCTTTGTGAGTGGAAAATCATGTCTCACAAATTTGATTGAGTTTTTTGAAGGGGTAACCAAGAAGGTAGATGAGGTGCAGTTGATGTTGTCTACATGGACTTCAGCAAGGCATTTGACGAGGTACTGAATGGTAGGTTGCTGCATAAGGTTAAATCTCACGGGATCCAGGGTGAGGTATCAAAATGGATACAAAATTGGCTTCTTCAGGTGGTTGTAGAGGGTTGTTTTTCAAACTGGATGCCTGTGACCAGTGGTGTGCCTCAGGGATCAGTGCTGGGCCCACTGTTATTTGTCATTCATATTAATGATTTGGATGAGAATATAGGAGGCATGGTTAGTAAGTTTGCAGATGACACCAAGATTGGTGGCATAGTGGACAGTGAAGAAAGTTATCTCTAATTGCAGCGGGATCTTGATCAATTGGGCCAGTGGGCCGATGAATGGAAGATGGAATTTAATTTAGACAAATGTGAGATGATGCATTTTGGTAGATTGAACCAGGGCAGGACTTACTCAGTTAATGGTAGGGCGTTGGGGAGAGTTACAGAACAAAGAGATCTAGGGGTACATGTTCATAGCTCCTTGAAAGTGGAGTCACAGGTGGACAGAGTGGTGAAGAAGGCATTCGGCATGCTTGGTTTCATCGGTCAGAACATTGAATACAGGAGTTGGGACGTCTTGTTGAAGTTGTACAAGACATTGGTAAGGCCACACTTGGAATACTGTGTGCAATTCTGGTCACCCTATTATAGAAGGGATATTATTAAACTAGAAAGAGTGCAGAAAAGATTTACTAGGATGCTACCGGGACTTGATGGATTGAGTTATAAGGAGAGGTTGGATAGACTGGGACTTTTTTCTCTGGAGCATAGTAGGCTGAGGGGTGACCTTATAGAGGTCTATAAAATAATGAGGGGCATAGACCAGGTAGATAGTCAATATCTTTTCCCAAAGGTAGGGGAGTCTAAAACTAGAGAGCATAGGTTTAAGGTGAGAGGGGAGAGGTACAAAAGTGTCCAGAGGGGCAATTTTTTCACACAGAGGGTGGTGAGTGTCTGGAACGAGCTGTCAGAGGTAGTAGTAAAGACGGGTACAATTTTGTCTTTTAAAAAGCATTTAGATAGTTACATGGGCACGATGGGTATAGAGGGATATGGGCCAAATGCGGGCAATTGGGATTAGCTTAGGGTTTTTAAAAAAAAGGGCGGCATGGACAAGTTGGGCCGAAGGGCCGGTTTTCATGCTGTAAACCTCTATGACTCTATCTACCATCTACAAGGCACAAGTCAGGAGTGTGATGGAATACTCCCCACTTGCCTGGATGGGTGCGGCTCCAACAACACTCAAGAATCTTGACACTATCCAGGATAAAGCAGCCCCGCTTGATTGGCACCACATCCACAAACATCCACTCCCTCCACCACCAACGCTCAGTAGCAGCAGTGTGTACTGTCTACAAGATGCACTGCAGCAATTCACCAAAAATCCTTAGACAGCACCTTCCAAACCCACGACCACTTCCATCTAGAAGGACAAGGGCAGCAGATACATAAGAACATAAGAACTAGGAGCAGGAGTAGGCTATTTGGCCCCTTGAGCCTGATCCGCCATTCAATAAGATCACGGCTGATCTTTTTGTGGACTCAGCTCCACTTACCCGCCCACTTTATGGGAACACCACCTCCAAGTTCCCCTCCAAGCTCCTCACTGTCCTGACTTGGAAATATATCGCCGTTCCTTCACTGTCGCTGGATCAAAATCCTGGAATTCCCTCCCTAACGGCATTGTGGGTCAACCCACAGAACATGGACTGCAGCGATTCAAGAAGGCAGCTCACCACCACCCTCTCAAGGGCAACTAGGAATGGGCAACAAATGCTGACCAGCCAGCGATGCCCATGTCCCCCAAATGAATAGGAAATAGGCAAAGATAATGAGGGCCTTGAAGCAAAGGCATATTGAGGTAGGCCACAGTTCAGCCATGGCCATTCACGGGTGGACTAGCCAGTGTTTCTCCTGTGCTGTGTTCCTATCTTTGAGAACCAGTTGGTTTTTTTGTGTCTGTTATTTTTGTTGTTTGTGGACATTCTCCTCTTCTTCCTGTGCCTATTAAAAATTCTCCCAATTAAGACAAAGTTCTTGTGGGTTGACTGAAAATGGAGATAAATTCAGGCAATGAGGAGATGTAGTTGTATGAGAACCTACTCATACACTGCGTTAGCAGGTTTCTCTTGAAGCATAACTCTCTGAATAAAGAGGACAATGTTTCCACTTAGCTTCTGTTGGACCATTCCACAGGCAGGTATTACACTCACCTCGATTGGGAAGTCTCACAGAATTGAAGCCAAAGCAAACGGTGGCTGCGGCTCACACCATGGAGGCATGTGGGTAGAAAGGTTTATTGCTGATTGGCTGTCACCAGAGGTGGAAATTAGAAAAAAATAATTTTAAAACCAAATAGGTAGAAAATGTGAACAAACTCTGAGGTCCAAATATGTTAGACTGAGAGGTCTCTCCGACAGCTAACTAAAACAGTTATGAGGCTCCTTAGATTGTTAAATAAGAGGCCCAAGTGCTTGTTTTAAGCCCCTCTGATAAATTGATTAAGGATGAAAAAAGCTCACACAAATAATGTTAAGTTCTGGCTGCTTCCAGATCTCCTGGTCAGAGTGCACTGTGTGTGTGTGGTACCCATTTCAAGCCTGGAATGTTCCACCAGAAGTTTCCAACACATTTGCTCATATTTATTTCTCTTGCAATCATTGGACTAATTAGAAACCCCACAAGGTGCAGTCACATTACCTTCTTCTCAATATCAGAGTCTTTAAAAGTTAGGTTGAACTCTTTAATGTAAGCAGCCCGTAGCTTGTCACTGCTGCGCACTTCAATGGCATGTTCAACTCTCTTGTTGATCTCATCAAATCTGACAGATATGGAACCAGGCATGCACCTCTCGGATTTAATGGATTGTTTTCTCAACATAGCTCTAATGATCTGGAGGAGTAACAAAAAGGAAAAGTTCTTTAAACATGCATCATCCTGGAGCAGAGGGAGCAGAGCTCTGGAACTAGCAGCTTGCTGTGTACTAAGAATAGCAAGGCCATGTACATCAGGGGGCACTGCTTTAATCTTTCCTTTCTGTGCTTAGCTTGTTGACCACAGGCCAAGGTGTCAGCTGTGGCTCAACCAGGAACACTCTCACTAAGGGTTGGCAGGCTGAGAGTTCAAAGCCCCACTCAGGTGAGTAAAATACAAAATCTAAGCTGACTGTTCCAGTCCATACAGATTCATTCTGTACTGTCAAGGTGCAGTTGAGAATTCTGATTAATTCTATACACCCAACTTGAGGATAATTAGCAGCTAATGTTTTAATATGTGGTTTGAGAATAATACAAAATATGTAAGTAACATCTTCATGTCTCCAAGAAATGTTCTTAACACATCAGTAAAATGGAAGATGTTTTCGTGAAAGATACCAGCACAAGTCAGGCACAAATAATGCAACAAAGTAAATTACTGATGCACATCTAAGCCAGGGGAATAAGTCCAATAGGTAAAGATGCCTTCAATAGAACCGGTTTAAACTGGTTAGAGAAATGCTGAATCTTAAGAAGCCATTTTTTGGAGAGACCTTCCATAAATCAGACTGGAATGACAGATCAATATTTGAAGATGTCAAAATATGATGAATTGAAGGACATGCCATTGTTGGATTGACGGAACAGTGAATGAATGAAATTGCTTTTAATTAAGTGCTGGGCTGTACAATATAACCAATTCTGTTCTTTGGCATGAAATCTGAGATCTTTTGTGAAAGCTGCTAGCGCATTCGCTGTGTAGGTGGAACCATTGATCTCCCATTTTGGCCAAAATGAGATTTCTCTTGTCCTAATTGAATGTTTGTCTGAATATTGTTAATTTGTCATGTTTTTGATTCTAACATTTCAATGTTTTAATATAAAAACTAGTTTAATTGAAGAATTTCATTGAACTGAATAAACTTTTTTTGCCTTTGTGAAATGAAATGTTTAATGAAAAGATTTAGTCTTTAAATTAATCAGGCCACCTAAAAGAATTTCCCACAACAATTTGGCAACGAGGATGGGATAATCTTGGAGCCGATGATCGGGTGAACACTTCCCTTGGAACGGTGAGTACATACTTTATATTGCTCACCTTAGAGGGGGAGGCACTCTGAATCACCGGATCCATCAGACATCCGAATCCCTTGTGAGTCACAAAGGCAAAACAAAAACTTTTTTGAAGAAGAGTATCGGCGCAAAAGTGTGGGTCGGGATAGCAACTTCCCCACATATAGCAGGTTCCGCAAGGACGCGCTGATTAGAAACATAGAAAAACTACAGCACAAAACAGGCCCTTCGGCCCCACAAGTTGTGTCGAACATATCCCTACCTTTTAGGCCTACCTATAACCCTCCATCCTACTAAGTCCCATGTACTCATCCAGGAGTCTCTTAAAAGACCCTATTGAGTTTGCCTCCACCACCACTGACAGCAGCCAATTCCACTCGCCCACCACCCTCTGTGTGAAAAACTTCCCCCTAACATTTCCCCTGTACCTACCCCCCAGCACCTTAAACCTGTGTCCTCTCGTAGCAGCCATTTCCACCCTGGGAAAAAGCCTCTGAGAGTCCACCCGATCTATGCCTCTCAACATCTTATATACCTCTATTAGGTCTCCTCTCATCCTACGTCTCTCCAAGGAGAAAAGACCGAGCTCCCTCAGCCTATCCTCATAAGGCATGCCACTCAATCCAGGCAACATCCTTGTAAATCGCCTCTGCACCCTTTCAATCTTTTCCACAACCTTCCTGTAATGAGGTGACCAGAACTGAGCACAGTACTCCAAGTGGGGTCTGCCGAGGGTCTTATATAGCTGCATCATTATCCCCAGGCGTGTAAAACAGGAAACTAAGATAAAGGGAGTTAGTTTCGCTGAGATAGCGGTGCAACAATGCCACGCTCTTATTAGTTAAAACAGAACATTTAAAAATACTGGAGAATTAAATGGTCGTCAAAAGATGGATAAGTTGTAAAATAAAGAAAATATAACTTAAAGAAATGGAGAAAAAAGAGTTAAAGAGTAATTTAACAATTCAGAACTTGTAAAAAAGATTATAACTAAAAAGAAGTCTTTTTTTAAAAACTGGGTTTAAAAAGATACAGCTCCATGGTAAAAAAAAAATGCTTTCTGTGTAAAAAGGGCAAATTGCCAAAGATTTCTGTAAACAAGCCAAGTTTGAGACAAGCAGAAAGTTAACCCATTCAGTCCTAAACAGGGTGAATCTTTGTGTTTTAAAATTTGCAGCAATTAATATGAATTGTTAATCCAAATCAAAATATAATAGGAAAGGGGGAGACTGTCTTCTGGAAATTACACAAAATAGAGTGGGTTGGTCAGTGTGAAGTTTACATTTGCCCCTTAGGGCTGTTCAACAATGGACAGTGACTTCACAGCAATTCTGATTAGATTGTGAGGAGTGAAAACTAATCATGAGAATGGGATAAGCAATCCAGAACACAGAGTACATTTAGATATAAATTTTAAATATGGGAAAGTTGAAAGTCACAACAGATATAAGGTGGGCTCAAAATAGAATTAATTCAGCAGAATAAATAAACATTGAAGGAAGCAGACAGGGTGATTAATTGACATTAGAAAGCCCATATCATTAACATAGGAAGAATGTGTTCAAGCAAGCTGCTTCAATACAACGATGTTAACTGAGATGAAGAACAAATGATCAAAATAAGTTACTACCTGGAATCAAATTGAAAGGTTTGATTTCTGTCTCAAAGATTTTGTTATGTTATAGAAGTCAGTTTCACAGCAGAGAAACTTCATAAATTGTTAACTGCAAAATGACTATTGGCTCCCCTAGAGTCTGATGGTGATATGGATTTCCGGATGTGTATAGAGACAGAGCTGGAAGGACTGAACTGTATCAAGATAATTGATACGAGGACAACTATATCGCGAACAGACTTGAATTTACCAATCACTGATCAAACAATAGAATAACACAGAGTTACTGGGAGAGTTAAAGTTGCACTGTTCAGTAGATCAACAATTAAAAAACATCTTCAAATTTGAATGTGTCAAAATAAAGAAGGAAGCATTCTGGGATAGAGTTACTGTCTAGTTAGGGGTGGTAATTGATGTCAGAACAGGGAACATCAAATGGCACCACATATTCCAACAGAATAAATAGGGAAAAAAGAAATGTAGCATTTCTAGGGTAGCAGCATTTCAAACGGATTGGGAAAAGAGATCAATCTGGAAAAATAAATGGCTGTACAATCCCCTCAAATTTGGGCTAGAAATGAACAAGATTGTGGAAGTTTAAATGTCCCACCAGAAAAAATTCAGGGAGAAGTTCAAGCTGTTAGATGCATTATCACACAGTTGGAAAAACATGGAGTTGTGACAAAGACGGTGTCTTCTACTGATTCACTTATATGGCCAATTTAAAAAAAAACAGATGGAGGTTATAGGTTAACTGTGGACTACACATTTCTAAACAGATCTGCAGCATGGGCACACCCAATCATTGTAAATCCAACCAGCGATCTAAACACAATTGGGACAGATCAAATGATTTTTACTGTATTAGATGTGGCCAATGGATTTTGGCCTATTCCAATAGCAAAAGAACATTAGTACAAATTTGCCTTCACAGTGGGAAATCAACAATACACTTGGACTCGTCTACCACAAAGGTTTCGCAATAGTCCAACTATTTTTCACAAACACATGGCACAAATAATCAAGCCTATTAAATGTGTAGATGATGTTTGGATTGCTTCACAAGGCAGGAAAGAAATTGCAGAAGATCGAAAGAAGGCTTCCCACAACCACACAAGTGTTAGGATTGTTCAATTGTTGTAGGAACTCTGTGAAAGATTATGCAATACTAGCAAAACCACCGCAAGATTCGATCAAAGGAGGAGGCTTGGTCGGGTAAAAAATAGATTGAAAAGACAAGGAAACACAGGCTTTTACTGACATATAATCGGCCCTAGCTAAGGCTCCAGCTTTAGGATTATCAAATCTCAGTAAATCATTTCACATTTTTTGCCAAGAAAGTGATGGAATACAAGCGTGGAATCAAAGTTCAAGCACACAAACGAATCACTAGAAAGGACCAAGAAGGGAATTACAAAGCAGATTTAGCAGCTAAAAGATAATTAGAACAGAAGTTAGAAGAAACCCAATGAACTGATATAGCTGCTATCCAAACCAAAAATGACACTGGATTAGACATCAAACAGGTCATAGGTTCATAGAGGTTTCTAGCATAGAAACAGGCCCTTCGGCCCAACTTGTTCAAGAACAGGTCTCAGAAGGAGAGAAAAACAGATGGAAAGAATTGGGAGGAAAGAAAGAATGGGATGGAATATGGAGGAAAGATAAGAAAATAATATCTCTGGAAGCAGTACACCAAACACTGAATTTATATCATGGAGTAGCAGGCACTAGCAGAAATAAAATGACCACCTTAATTAAGAATTGCTGCTGGTGGAAGGATCTGGAGAAATGATCGCCAAGTTCTGTAAAACTGCATTCATTCTGCTCAAATCGAACCGGGACAACATTGCAAAATAAAAATGGGAAACCAACCCAGACCCAAGGGACCATGGGAAAACTTACAAATGAACTTCACAGAACCTTGACCAAGGAAGAAAGGGAAAATTTACTGTCTAGTGATTATTGATCAATTCATTCGATGGGTAGAAGCATTCCCATGTAAAGAGGCAACAGCCAAAACTGTGGCTTTGATATTAGCCAATGAAGTCATGCGCTGATGGGGAACTCAATTACAATTGGACTCGGATCAGGGAACTCACTTCACTGGGAGAGTTCTGAGAGAAGTATGTAGAATGTCAGGGATTAAACAGAAATTTCACTTCCCATATCATCCACAGAGCTCAGGGATGGTAGAACGAATGAACTGAACATTGAAAAATAGTTTGGCTAAAGCCATATTAGAAGGAGGAAATAATTGGGCGCAGGCATCACCTGCAATTCTATTAAGACAAAGAGCCACTCCATCTTGAGGAACAGGATTAACTCCATTTGAACTGATGACAGGTTGAGAAATGCATCTCCCAGAAGATGTTATCACAGGAGGATAGGGGTTAATGAATGGAAAAGAAGCAGTCTATCAATGCATGAGAGACTTAATAACCTGATTACGTTCCTTTAAAAAATAAATAGTCATTCAACAACAAAATAAAGATTGGATGAAATTAGCTGAGAAAGAAAATCCAAATTTACAAATTTCAAGATATAGGGTTATGGCACAATTAATGTCTGACACTAAAAAGGATTAAGCACTATACGGGAGGAGCCATTTGAAATAATCATTACAGGAGAAACATGTGCTTTGGTTGATGAAAATCATGGTCCTTGCTGGAGACACTGGACGCAGCTGAAACCTGAGCCAAAGGATTAAATTAGTAAAAAGAATCTGGGGCACTGCACTGTAGGGTTTCTATGAAAACTGTATGTCTATGACACATAGTATTTTGCAGGCAGGGAGGCTGCAGAAGGACTTGGACAGGTTAGGAGAGCGGGCAAAGAAGTAGCAGATGGAATGTAACATGGGAAAGTGTGAGGTTACGCACTTTAAGAGGATGAATAGAGGCGTAACCTATTCTCTAAATGGGGAGAGAATTCAGAGATTGGAAGCACAAAGGGACTTGGGAGTCCTTGTTCAAGATTCTCTTAAGGTTAACTTGCAGGTTCAGTCCGCAGTTAGGAAGGCAAATGCACTGTTAGCAGCCATGTCGAGAGGGCTAGAATACAAAAGCAGGGATATAATGCTGAGGCTTTATGAGGCTCTGGTCAGATCATATTTGGAGTATTGTGAGCAATTTTGGGTCCTGTATCTAAGGAAGAATGTGCTGGCCTTGGAAAGGGTCCCGAGGAGGTTCACAAGAATGATCCCAGGAATGACAAGCTCGACGTATGAGGAACGGTTGAGGACTCTGGGTCTGTGCTCAATGGAGTTTAGAAGGATGAGGGAGGATCTTATTGAAACTTACAGGATACTGCGAGGCCTGGATAGAGTGGACGTAGAGAAGATGTTTCCATTAGTAGGAGAGACTAGAACCACGGCCTCAGAGTAAAGGGACGACCCTTTAAAACAGAGATGAGGAGGAATTTCTTCAGCCAAAGAGTGGTGAATCAGTGGAATTCATTGCCACAGAAGGCTGTGGAGACCAGGTCATTGAGTGTCTTTAAGACAGCGATAAATAGGTTCTTGATTGGCAAGGGGATCGAAGGTTATGGGTAAAGGCGGGAGAATGGGAATGAGAATCATATCAGCCATGATTGAATGGCGGAGCAGACTCGATAGAACATAGAACACAGAACATTACAGTGCAGTACAGGCCCTTCGGCCCTCGATGTTGCGCCGACCAGTGGAACCAATCTAAAGCCCCTCTAATCTACACTATTCCAATATCATCCATATGTTTATCCAATAACCACTTGAACGCTCTCAACGTTGACGAGTCCACCACTGCAGCAGGCAGGGCATTCCACGCCCTTACTACTCTCTGAGTAAAGAACCTACCTCTAACATCTGTCCTATATCTCTCACCCCTCAATTTAAAGCTATGTCCCCTCGTGCTAGCCAACACCGTCCGAGGAAAAAGGCTCTCACTATCCACCCTATCTAATCCTCTGATCATCTTGTATGCCTCTATTAAGTCACCTCTTAACCTTCTTCTCTCTAACGAAAACAACCTCAAGCCCCTCAGCCTTTCCTCATACAATTTTCCCACCATACCAGGCAACATCCTGGTAAATCTCCTCTGCACCCTTTCCAACACTTCCACATCTTTCCTATAATACGGCGACCAGAACTGTACGCAATACTCCAAATGCGGCCGCACCAGAGTTTTGTACAGTTGCAGCATGACCTCCTGGCTCCGAAACTCAATCCCTCTACCAATAAAAGCTAACACACCGTACACCTTCTTAACAACCCTATCAACCTGGGTGCCAACTTTCAGGGGTCTATGCACATGGACACCCAGATCCCTCTGTTCATCCACACTACCAAGTATCTTACCATTAGCCCAGTACTCTGTATTCCTGTTACTCCTTCCAAAGTGAATCACCTCACACTTTTCTGCATTAAACTCCATTTGCCACCTCTCAGCCCAGCTCTGCAGCTTATCTATGTCCCTCTGTAACCTGCCACTTCCCTCCGCACTGTCTACAACTCCACCGACTTTAGTGTCATCCGCAAATTTACTAATCCATCCTTCCATGCCCTCATCCAAGTCATTAATAAAAATGACAAACAGCAGTGGCCCCAAAACAGATCCTTGCGGTATACCACTAGTAACTGAACTCCAGGATGAATATTTCCCATCAACCACCACCCTTTGTTTTCTTACAGCTAGCCAATTCCTGATCCAAACCACTAAATCACCCTCAATCCCATGTGTCCGTATTTTCTGCAAAAGCTTACCATGGGGAACCTTATCAAATGCTTTGCTGAAATCCATATACACCACATCAACCGCTTTACCCTCATCCACCTCTTTGGTCACCTTCTGAAAGAACTCAATAAGGTTTGTGAGGCACGACCTACCCTTCACAAAACCGTGCTGACTATCCCAATCAAATTATTCCTTTCTAGGTGATTATAAATCCTATCTCTTATAATCCTTTCCAATACTTTGCCCACAACAGAAGTAAGGCTCACCGGTCTATAATTACCAGGGTTGTCCCTACTCCCCTTCTTGAACAAGGGGACAACATTTGCTATCCTCCAGTCTTCTGGCACTGTTCCTGTAGACAATGATGACACAAAGATCAAAGCCAAAGGCTCTGCAATCTCCTCTCTAGCCTCCCACAGAATCCTAGGATAAATCCCATCCGGCCCAGGGGACTTATCTATTTTTACCCTTTCCAGAATTACCTCCTCCTTATGAACATCAATACCATCCAGTCCAACAGCCTGCATCTCAGTACTTCCCTCAACAACACTGTCCCTCTCCAGTGTGAATACCGACGAAAAATATTCATTTAGTGCCTCTCCTATCTCTTCAGACTCCACGCACAACTTCCCACTCCTGTCCTTGACTGGCCCTAATCTTACCCTAGTCATTCTTTTACTCCTGACATACCTATAGAAAGCTTTAGGGTTTTCCTTGATCCTACCTGCCAAAGACTTCTCATGTCCCCTCCTGGCTCCTCTTAACTCTTTCTTTAGGTCCTTCCTGGCTAACTTGTAACTCTCAAGCGCCCTAACTGAGCCTTCACGTCTCATCTTAACATAAGTCTCCTTCTTCCTCTTCACAAGAGATTCAACCTCCTTAGTAAACCACGGTTCCCTCACACGTCTGCTTCCTCCCTGCCTGACAGGTACATATTTATCAAGGACGCGTAGTAGCTGTTCCTTGAACAAGTTCCACATTACAATTGTGCCCATCCCCTGCAGTTTCCTTCCCCAACCTATGCCAGTTAAATCTCGCCTAATCGCATCATAATTTCCTTTCCCCCAGCTATAACTCTTGCCCTTTGGTATATACCTATCCTTTTCCATTGCTAAAGTAAACGTAATCGAATTGTGGTCACTGTCACCAAAGTGCTCACTTACCTCCAAATCTAACACCTGGCCTGGTTCATTACCCAGTACCAAATCCAATGTGGCCTCGCCTCTTGTTGGTCTATCTACATACTGCGTCAGGAAGCCTTCCTGCACACACTGGACAAAAACCGACCCCTCTAAAGTACTCGAACTATAGCTTTTCCAGTCAATATTTGTAAAGTTAAAAGTCCCCCAGTACAACTACCCTGTTACTTTCGCTCCTATCCAGAATCATCTTTGCAATCTTTTCCTCTACATCTCTGGAACTTTTTGGAGGTCTATAAAAAAACTCCCAACAGGGTGACCTCTCCTTTCCTGTTTCTAACCTCAGCCCAAACTACCTCAGTAGACGAGTCCTCATCAAATGTCCTTTCTGCCACCGTAATACTGTCCTTGACTAACAATGCCACACCTTCCCCTCTTTTACCAGTCGATGGACTGAATGGCCTAATTTTGCTCCTGTGTCTTATGGTCTTATGTTTAAAACAGGTATTGATACATTTTTGGAGACATCAAGGGGTCTGGAGTTATTGTGGAAAACTGGTGCTGTAATAGATGATCAGTCAGCCTGTACGAATGTTCATCTTGTTCAATCTGCATTGTTTAGTTTAAAGGTATAAGCTTGATTAACCTTTCTCAATTCTATTCCAAGGACCCCACTTGGAGTACTGCGCGCAGTTCTGGTCACCTCATTACAGGAAAGATGTTGAAGCCATTGAAAGGGTGCAGAGGAGATTTACAAGGATGTTGCCTGGATTGGGGGGCATGCCTTATGAGGATAGGTTGAGGGAGCTTGGTCTCTTCTCCCTGGAGAGACGAAGGATGAGAGGTGACCTGATAGAGGTTTACAAGATGTTGAGAGGTCTGGATAGGGTAGACTCTCAGAGGCTATTTCCAAGGGCTGAAATGTTTGCTACGAGAGGACACAGGTTTAAGGTGCTGGGGGGTAGGTACAGAGGAGATGTCAGGGGTAAGTTTTTCACTCAGAGGGTGGTGCGTGAGTGGAATCGGCTGACGTCGGTGGTGGTGGAGGCAAACTCGTTGGGGTCTTTTAAGAGACTTCTGGATGAGTACATGGGATTTAATGGGATTGAGGGCTATAGATAGGCCTAGAGGTGGGGATGTGATCGGCGCAACTTGTGGGCCGAAGGGCCTGTTTGTGCTGTGGCTTTCTATGTTCTATGTTCTAAAAGGGAATTGCAGTGACACGTGCTCTGGTACATAATAAGGGAAAGAGTATTTCGAGAGGCTGTCAGTTTTTACTCACTTTATTCAAGCCAATGATTTTGTTGAAGGGGTGGTCGAGTCTCCATGGGGCATCGGAATCCATGGCTCGGAGCACACTGGCGTCGATATTAAAACTACTGCTGAACATGGTCTCTGTTTTCCTACGTTCAAAGTGTGATCTTGCAGAACCAATATCTAATTTCGCAATGCTAACTCGTATTCGAGGCATTTCCCCAGGGAACTCATCTTGTTGCTTGATGAAGTAGGTTTTAACATTGTAGCGTTTCAATAAATCACTGCGTTCCTCACCAAAGCCCTCTTCAGTATCGTAGTCTTCACCCAAGCATTTCAATGTTGCGTCGGAGATCTGAATTCGCCTGAGGCACAACAGATAACATTTATTATCTACCCTCAGTTTTAATATATTTGCATTTTTCCTCTTCATCTTGGCATTTTAAAAATAATCTTATTTTACAAATTTATCACAACTGCCTGTCTTTCTTTTTCTCTCACTCTCTTTGTGACCTCTTGTTTGCCTGATAGTTTCCCTGCCTCTTTCATTATCCTTTTTGCTCTCTGTCTCCTATTCACTGGGCGGACTTTTCCCACCATCAGCCGGTGGGAAAAGTAGCGTTTATCCCAACCAATAGCGATGGACCATTTCCCACCGTATTGTACGCCACTTCGAGGAATGAGAGGACAGGAAATTTCTGCCAGATCACTGGCCTCTGACCCGCTCGCCCCAGCGTAGCCTCAGCACTCACCAACTACTTCTCCTTGGTTGACAGAAAGTGCTGGCTGGAAAGATGGCTACTCCCAGGTTGTCTATGCCTCCCTCTGCAATGGAGGCATGGCATGACGTTCTGTACCCATGCACAGGGAAGAGACCAGCAAGCAGAGACACCAATCTAGCACTGGAGGTAGTGGGCAGCAGTGGGCAGCACCAATGCATTTCAGAGGAGGATGGGCATCCAGTACTGCGAAAGGATGAATCATCCTCTTCCGTCCTGCCTGAGTAAGTCACTCTTCTCATCACTTTCAACTCGTACACTCACTCATCCATCACATACTCACTCATCCATCACACATCCACAGGGATCTCACTCACTGCCAGCTCAAGAGCCATCACAGCTCGCTCTCTCACACACATCCCCTGTAGGCCAGCTACTCATCACCTTGCTGCTCTCATTCACCATCCACACATGCCAGGCATGTTCCTGGAGGAAATTTAAGGAAAGAGTCCTCCAGCTGGCCAGGTGGGATATCAACCACACCTCTGCCAATGATGAGTGGCCATGGTGTGGAGATGCCGGTGTTGGACTGGGGTGGGCACAGTAAGAAGTCTTACAAAACCAGGTTAGAGTCCAACAGGTTTTTTTGGTAGCACGAGCTTTCGGAGCGCGGCTCCATCATCAGGTGGAGGCTGGAGATCGGGGTGCTCTGGGATGGGAGGGGGGTCAGGGCTAGCCCGGGAATGGTCGTGGGGGCGGCGATCGAGCCATGGGGGGAAAGAGGGGCACCAGTGAGAGGGTCCCGGACTGGCCAGCGATTGAACCGGCCAACAAACTGTGCATGTGCAGAGTTCTGGAACTGTCAGACTCTGGCCTGAATAGGCCCCGCCCCCGAGCTTTTCATGATATTCATGACAGCGCCCTCTGCATTGCAGAGGCAACATCCTGGTAAACCTCCTCTGTACTCTCTCTAAAGCCTCCATGTCCTTCCGGTAGTGTGGCGACCAGAAGGATGATGGTCATTTCTATTCTTTTGTGGTGGTTAAACATTTTCCTACTCGCATTCCTTCCAAACCTCCAGGTAAATACCCGCGGCATTGAATCGGAAATATTTCCTGCGAGTTTCTCTGACCCAAGATAGGTCACGGCATGATGGCACAGTGGGGCGGCTGGGTGGCAGAGTAGTTCGCACTGCTGCCTCACAGCGCCAGGGATCCAGGTTCAATTTCGGCCTCGGGTGACTGTCTGTGTGGAGTCTGCACATTCTCCCCGTGTCTGTGTGTGTTTCCTCCGGGTGCTCTGGTTTCCTCCCACAGTCCAAAGATGTGCGGGTTAGATTGATTGGCCATGCTAAATGGACCCTTGTGTCAGGGAATTAGCAGGGTAAATATGTGGGTTACGGGGATGGGGGCTGGGTGGGATTGTGGTTGGTGCAGGCTCGAAGGGTCGAACAGCCTCTTTCTGCACTGTAGTGATTCTATGATTCTAAGGTTCGGGTCTGAACTCCCTCTGAAAAAACAATCGTAATTTACATCTGTTTTCCTGCAAATTCAGGACTTAGAAACTTTTGGGGAGAATCGCCCCCACAATGTTTTGGTTTTAAATGCTTTCTGTGGTAGTGAATTCCACAGGCTCACCACTCTGTGGGTGAAGAAATTTCTCCTCATCTCAGTCCTAAATAATTTACCCCATATCCTTAGACTGTGACCCCCTGATTCAGGCCTCCTGCCCTCGGAGACATCCTTCCTGCATCAATCCTGTATAGTCCTGTTAGAATTTTATGGGATTCTATGAAATCACCCTCTTGTTCCTATAAACTCCAGCAAATATAATCCTAACCGACTCAATCTCTCCTCATAAGCCAATCTCGTCATCCCAGGAATAAGTCTGATAAACCTTTGCTGCACTCCACCTATCGCAAGAATATTTCCAACAATGGTATCATGGTTATCAGTAGACTTTCAATTCCAGATACTTTTAATTGAATTCAAATTCCACCATCTGCTGTGGTGGGATTTGAACCCGGGTCACCAGAGCATTAGCTGAACTTTTGGATTCGTAGTCCAGCGATAATACCACGAGGCCATTTCCTCCAGATTGAGGAGCTGTCACAGCTTTTAGCCACACCCTCCACTAGTGCAGAGGCACACACCTCAGTGAGACCTCATCTGAGAAAAACCTCAGGGTTACCTGAGTTATAAGGAGAGGCTGGATAGACTGGGACTTTTTTCTCTGGAGTGTAGGAGGCTGAGGGGTGACCTTATAGAGGTCTATAAAATAATGAGGGGCATAGACAAGGTAGGGGAGTCTAAACTAGAGGGCATAGATTTAAGGTGAGAGGGGAGAGATACAAAAGTGTCCAGAGGGGCAATCTTTTCACACAGAGGGTGGTGAGTGTCTGGAACAAGCTGCCAGAGGTAGTAGTAGAGGCGGGTACAATTTTATCTTATTAAAAAGCATTTAGATAGTTACATGGGTACGATGGGTAGAGAGGGATATGGGCCAAATGCGGGCAATTGGGATTAGTTTAGGGATTTTAAAAAAAATAAGGGCGACATGGACAAGTTGGGCCGAAGGGTCTGTTTCCATGCTGTAAATCTCTATGACTCTATGTTACAATCTGGTGAAACCTCATTCTCTCTGAGCCACAGGCAGAGGCCGGGATGTCCCAGGGTGCAGAAACACACTCGATAGTGAGGGACACACTCCATGGTGAGAGATATGGGCTCCATGCTGAGGGATACAGGCTCCATGGTGAGGGATATGGGCTCCATGCTGAGGGATACAGGCTCCATGGTGAGGGATATGGGCTCCATGGTGAGGGACACGGGCTCCATGGTGAGGGATATGGGCTCCATGGTGAGAGATATGGCCTCCATGTGAGGGATATGGGTTACATGGTGAGGGATATGGGCTCCATGATGAGGGATACAGGCTCCATGGTGAGGGATATGGGTTACATGGTGAGGGATACAGGCTCCATGGTGAGGGATATGGGTTACATGGTGAGGGATATGGGCTCCATGGTGAGGGATATGGGCTCCATGGTGAGAGATACGGACTCCATGGTGAGGGCTATGGGCTCCATGGTGAGGAATACAGGCTCCATGGTGAGGGATACAGGCTCCATGGTGAGAGATATGAGCTCCATGGTGAGGGATACAGGCTCCATGGTGAGAGATACGGACTCCATGGTGAGGGCTATGGGCTCCATGGTGAGGAATACAGGCTCCATGGTGAGGGATACAGGCTCCATGGTGAGGATATGGGCTCCATGGTGAGAGATATGAGCTCCACGGTGAGGGATACAGGCTCCATGGTAAGGGAGACGGGCTCTATGGTGAGGGATACAGGCTCCATGGTGAGGGATATGGGCTCCATGATGAGGGGTACAGGCTCCATGGTGAGGGATGGGTATAGAGGGATATGGGCCAATTGCGGGCAATTGGGATTAGCAATTGGGTTTTAAAAAGAAAAGGGCGGCATGGACAAGTTGGGCCGAAGGGCATGTTTTCATGCTGTAAACCTCTATGACTCTATGACTCTATGACTCTATGACCTCAATCGTCCGGGCCCTCCCCCATTTGTGACCTCACTGGGAAAGGTTCTCGCCGCTGAGGAATAGACATGCTCCCTGCTCGGGCTGGCCTCGCCAGTGGAACCAGAGGCCATTGTGGCCCCCCCGAGAAGGCCAAGGGCCAGGGAGGTGCCCCTTGTGCAGCGCCACACTGGCACCTGGGCAATGCCCACTGGGCAGTGCCAGGGTGGGGCTAATGGGAGGGCGGGGCCAGTGGGGGCACGACTAATGGGGTGGGTCAGTGGGAAAGCAATGTGCATCTAATGTGAGAGGGGGGTCAACGGAGGGAGGAGGCCCGCTGCCACTCTACAGCTATTGGCGGGGGGAGGGCAGCAGGTTGGCAATCAATGGGAGCAGGGCAGCAGGTCCACAATTAGAGGGGGAAGGGGATCCACGATCAGTCTGGGCGGTGGTGTGGGGGTCAACGGGGGTTGGAGCAGAGAACAACGAACAAAGAAAATTACAGCACAGGAACAGGCCCTTCGGCCCTTCAAGCCTGCACCGACCATGCTGCCCGGCTGAACTAAAACCCCCTAACCTTCCGGGGACCATATCCCTCTATTCCCATCCTATTCATGTATTTGTCCAGACGCCCCTTAAAACTCATTACCGTATCCGCTTCCACTACTTCCCCCGGCAACGAGTTCCAGGCACCCACTACCCTCTGTGTAAAAAACTTGCCTTGTACATCTCCTTTAAACCTTGCACCTCACACCTTAAACCTGTGCCCCCCAGTAATTGACTCTTCCACCCTGGGAAAAAGCTTCTGACTATCCACTCTGTCCATGCCTCTCATAATCTTGTAGACTTCTATCAGGTCTCCCCTCAACCTCTGTCGTTCCAGTGAGAACAAACCAGGTTTCTCCATCCTCTCCTCATAGCTAATGCCCTCCATACCAGGCAACATCCTGGTAAATCTTTTCTGTACCCTCTCCAAAGCCTCCACATCCTTCTGGTAATGTTGTATCTCCAGCTGCGGGCTCCTGTGATTGTAGGGGGCGATCTGCTTCTGGCAGCCTGCACCAGCAGGGGCCTGGCACCTCTGTTTTCTGTCAGACCTCTGCTACTGCTATGTGCAGCATCAGAGTCCTGGACATGCGCACTCCCTCCCTCTGCAGGGTTTCGGGCATGTTCAGCCCCGCCCACAGGCTTCTGCAGCGAGCAACAGGCTCACTCAGAAATTTGCAGCCACGGTGCGTATGGGGGTGGGCCTGAAAACACATAGAAAAAAAAACTAAAATCGCCCTTAAAGAATCTGGTGAACTGGTGCAGCAACAATAATCTCTCCCTCAATGTCAGGAAAATGAAGGAAATAGTCAGCAACATCAGGAAGCGTATTGGAGAACATGCCCCTGTCAACATCAATGGGGTGAAGTGGAAATGGTCGAAAGCTACAATTCTTTAGGTGTCCAGATCACCAACAACCTGTCCTGGTCCCCCCATGCCGACACTATGGTTAAGAAAGCCCCACCAATGCGTCTACTTTCTCAGAAGGCTAAGGAAATTTGGCATGTCAGCTACGACTCTCACCAACTTTTACAGGTGTACCATAGAAAGCATTCTTTCTGGTTGTATCACAGCTTGGTATGGGGCTCCCGCTCTGCCCAAGACCGCAAGAAACTACAAAAGGTCATGAACGAAGCCCAGTCCATCACTCAAACCAGCCTCCCATCCATTGACTCTGTCTACACTTCCCGCTGCCTCGGCAAAGCAGCCAGCATAATTAAGGACCCCACGCACCCCGGACATTCTCTCTTCCACCTTCTTCCAGCATTTTCTGTTTTTGTTTCAGATTCCAGCAGCCGCAGTATTTTGCCTTTTTCTGTTTCCTCTCCCTCTTTCTTCCCCTGTGTATAACTAATCCAATCTCTGTCTCAGTCTCTCACTGAACCTCTGACAGTGCCAAGCTGAACTGGGTTACTCCCTGTCTCCCACTGCATTCTCTTTCTCTGCCTGGGGCAGTCGAAGGGTCGACTGTTATGCTCTAACCCTCACTCATGCTTTCTGTGCAGTTGTTACTCTCCATCCCGCTTTCTCTTTGTCACTCAAAGTTTCTCTGCTCATCAGTAAGATCCTCTTCTCATTGAACCTTCCGACACTCTGGTCAGGATTGTATGGCCCTTCCCATTGGTGGGATTTTCTGGTCCCACTGAAGTTAACGAATGTTTGCCATGAGGAAACCCGAGAAGCAGCGATGGAAAGTCCGAGCCTCTTCTCTTGACTGTCTGCTTTTCTTTAGTCAGGCTGCCTTTCACACTCCCCCTACACCTCCCTCTGTCACTCTCTCCTTCACTTTATTAATTGCTTTACAATTCAATCATGCTTCACTGGTTAGCACTCTCATTCAGAAGGCAATAGGTGCAAGTCCCACTCCACAGACACCCAAACAAGAAGGATTGGGTCATTCAGCCCATTTGAAAACAACATTGATGCTTTCTGAGGGAGTGCTTCACTGTGGTAGCTGAGACATTAAATTGAGGTCTAGTCTGGCTGAGTGGCATCTCTGGGGAATGTAAATGTTTTCATGGCATTACCTGAAGTGCAGTCACGTTATTGGGAACGATGATTGGGTTTTTAATCACATGTTGCAGGAAAACTGGCTGTTGCTTTTCCCACACTGACTGCCCTTCCAAAGTACCTCCTGAGTGGCAAAGCACCTTGGGATGAGCTCACTCAGGTATAGAAGGACTGACATTATACAAATCTTTCTTTCTTTTTACACTTATTCTGTTCCTTGATCACACATTGCGAGTCAGTCACACTCTCTGTGCCTTGATTTATTCTCTATAACTCTTTTAAAAGTTTACTTATTAGCGTCACAAGTAGGCTGACATTAACACTGCAATGAAGTTACTGTGAAAATCCCCTAGTCGCCACACTCCGGCGCCTGTTCGGGTGCACTGAGGGAGAATTTAGCACGGCCAATGCACCTAACCAGCACGTCTTTCACACTGTGGGAGGAAATCGGAGCACCCGGAGGAAACCCACGCAGACATGGGGAGAACGTGCAGACTCCACACAGACAGTGACCAACCAGGAACCGAACCCGGGTCTCTGGCGCTGTGAAGCAGCAGTGCTAACCACTGTGCCACCATGCCACCCTTTCTCTATCCCACCACCTCTGGTACACTCTTACCCAGGTTCACCAGTAGATTCGAGCTTGTCAGCAATGTTGACGTCCAATGACCACACGTCAAACTGCCACTTCCGCAGGCCCAGTACTCCACACAGGACAAAGCCAGAGTGGATTCCGATCCGCATATCGATTGCTGACTGATAGTTCGACCGGATCTTCCTAAATGACAGAGAAATGTAGTTTGGGAGAATGGTTATTCAATGGAAAAGTTGAGAGTGGAGATCAGTAGGTACCAGAGTGTGAGGCGTTGACTGTATAAAGAAGGCTAAACAGATGCCACATTTTGGAGATGATTCTTTGATTACCACAGGAGGCGAGGGATAATCAGCAGGAGACCCAGGAATTTAGATAATGATTTAAATGGAACTGTCTGGCACCTACCCAAATGTCAATTACATTCTCACCCCTGCACCAATTCAGGTGCAACAGCACTGTGGGTGTACCTATACATGATGTGGAGATGCCGGCGTTGGACTGGGGTAAACACAGTAAGAAGTCTCACAACACCAGGTTAAAGTCCAACAGGTTTATTTGGTAGCAAAAGCCACACAAGCTTTCGGAGCCTTATTGCAGAGTTTCACTGGCTGTCCTGTCTGGAGACAATACACATCTCCTTAACCTGTCTTGATGCTCTCTCCACTCACATTGTTTGTACCTTTAAGACTTGATTAATTGTAAGTATTTGCATTCCAACCATTATTCTGTAAATTGAGTTTGTGTCTTTATATGCCCTGTTTGTGAACAGAATTCCCACTCACCTGAAGAAGGAGCTTAAGGCTCCGAAAGCTAGTGGCTTTTGCTACCAAATAAACCTGTTGGACTTTAACCTGGTGTTGTTAAACTTCATACGGTGTACCTATACCACATGGACTGCAGTGGTTCAAGAATACAGCTCACCATCACCTTCTCAAAGGCAATTAGGAATGGGTCATAAACATTGACCTCACCAGTGATGCCTATATACCATGAACGAATAAAATTTAAATTAATCCAATTTCCAGGAATCCATAACTCCAGTCTTCTGTTAACAATAGTCTTAACAAAGAACAAAGAAAATTACAGCACAGGAACAGGCCCATCGGCCCTCCAAGCCTGCACCGACCATGCTGCCCGACTGAACTAAAACCCCCTACCCTTCCGGGGACCATATCCCTCTATTCCCATCCTATGGACTTCAACCCGGATAAGTGTGTAGTGATCCATTTTGGCAGATCCAATGGGATGGAGCAGCAGTATAAAATGAAGGGTACCATTCTTAGCAGTGTAGAGGATCAGAAGGACCTTGGGGTCCGGGTCCATAGGACTCTTAAATCGGCCTCGCAGGTGGAGGATGCGGTCAAGAAGGCGTATGGCGTACTAGCCTTCATTAATCGAGGGATTGAGTTTAGGAGTCGGGAGATAATGCTGCAGCTTTATAGGACCCTGGTTAGACCCCACTTGGAGTACTGCGCGCAGTTCTGGTCACCTCATTACAGGAAAGATGTTGAAGCCATTGAAAGGGTGCAGAGGAGATTTACAAGGATGTTGCCTGGATTGGGGGGCATGCCTTATGAGGATAGGTTGAGGGAGCTTGGTCTCTTCTCCCTGGAGAGACGAAGGATGAGAGGTGACCTGATAGAGGTTTACAAGATGTTGAGGGGTCTGGATAGGGTGGACTCTCAGAGGCTATTTCCAAGGGCTGAAATGGTTGCTACGAGAGGACACAGGTTTAAGGTGCTGGGGGGTAGGTACAGGGGGGATGTCAGGGGTAAGTTTTTCACTCAGAGGGTGGTGGGTGAGTGGAATCGGCTGACGTCGGTGGTGGTGGAGGCAAACTCGTTGGGGTCTTTTAAGAGACTTCTGGATGAGTACATGGGATTTAATGGGATTGAGGGCTATAGATAGGCCTAGAGGTGGGGATGTGATCGGCGCAACTTGTGGGCCGAAGGGCCTGTTTGTGCTGTGGCTTTCTATGTTCTATGTTCTATGTTCTATTCATGTATTTGTCAAGACGCCCCTTAAAGGTCACTATCGTATCTGCTTCCAGTCCCTCCCCCAGCAGCGAGTTCCAGGCACCCACCACCCTCTGTGTAAAAAACTTGCCTCGTACATCTCCTTTAAACCTTGCCCTTCGCACCTTAAATCTATGCCCCCCCAGTAATTGACTCTTCCGCCCTGGGAAAAAGCTTCTGACTATCCCTTCTGTCCATGCCCCTCATAATCTTGTGGACTTCTATCAGGTCGCCCCTCAACCTCCGCCATTCCAGTGAGAACAAACCAAGTTTCTCCAACCTCTCCTCATTCATCTTTGTTTTGTGAGAAAATATAAACCCAGCCCCACAGCTGGTAATTGGAGGAGGAATCCGGGTGTGAACATTTGGCAGAATGCATCACTGGAAACACTCTCATTTGTGATCCACCACTGAAGGTCAGATCAAACTCTCGCTCAAATGGTCTACCTAACTGGGGAGACATCCAAAGGGAAGATGGTTACTTCACCCTTATTCTATTCCTATTGGTTCACTACTGTCCCTAGCCAAGCTCTTCCAGTACAGTTACAACACTGGCATCTACCCAACAAAGCGGGAAATTGCCCAGGTATGTCCTGCACACAGAAAAATGACAAATCCAACCCGGCCAATTACCACCCAGTCTACTCTCGATCATCAGTAAAGTGATGGAAGGGGTCATCGACAGCGCTATCAAGCAGCACCTGCTCAGCAATAACCTGCTCAGTGACGCCCAGTTTGGTTTTCGCCAGGGTCACTCAGCTCCTGACCTCATTACAGCCTTGGTTCAAACATGGATAAAAGAGCTGAACTCCAGAGTAATTCACCTCCTGGCCACCCAAAGTCTGCCCACAAAGCACAAGTTAGGAATGTGATGGAATACTCTCCACTTGCCTGGATGAGTGAAGCTCCGTCAACACTCAAGGAGCTCAACACCATCCAGGGCGAAGCAGCCCCGCTTGATTGGCACCCCATCCACCGCCTTAAACATTCACTTCCTTCACCACCAACACAGCAGCAGCTGAGTTTCAGATTGGTCAAAGTTTTCAGAGGGTGGAAAGTTGGCAGCTAGTTAGGAGAGCAGTGGAATAGTCAAATCTGGAGCTAATTCAAAGAACAAAGAAAAGTACAGCACAGGAACAGGCCCTTCGGCCCTCTAAGCCTGTGCTGATCATGATGTCCTAACTAAACAGGCGGCACGGTAGCACAGTGGTTAGCACTGCTGCTTCACAGCTCCAGGGTCCCAGGTTCGATTCCCGGCTTGGGTCACTGTCTGTGTGGAGTTTGCACATTCTCCTCGTGTCTGCGTGGGTTTTCTCCGGGTGCTCCGGTTTCCTCCCACAGGCCAAAGATGTGCAGGTTAGGTTGATTGGCCAGGTTAAAAATTGCCCCTTAGTGTCCTGGGATGCGTAGGTTAAAGGGATTAGCGGGTAAAATATGTGGGGGTAGGGCCTGGGTGGGATTGTGGTTGGTGCTGACTCGATGGGCCGAATGGCCTCCTTCTGCACTGTAGGGTTTCTATGATTTCTATGATAAACTAAAAAAAAAACCTTCTGCCCTTACTCGGTCCGTATCCCTCTATTCCTTCCCTATTCATGGACCCATCCAGATGCCTCTTAAATGTTGCTAATGTTCCTGCTTCCACCACCTCCTCTGGCAGCGCGTTCCAGGCACCCACCACTCTCTGCGTGAAAAACTTCCCCCGCACATCTCCCTTAAACTTTCCCCCTCTCACCTTGAACCTGTGCCCCCTTGTAATTGACACTTCCACCCTGGGGAAAAAGCCTCTGACTATCCACCCTGTCTGTGCCTCTCATAATTTTGTAGACCTCTATCAGGTCTCCCCTCAGCCTCTGTCTTTCCAGTGAAAACAATCCCAGTTTATCCAACCTCTCCTCATAGCCAACACCCTCGAGACCAAGCAACATCCTGATGAACCTTCTTTGTACTCTCTCCAAAGCTTCCACGTCCTTCTGGCAGTGTGGTGACCAGAACTGCACACAATACTCCAAATGCAGCCTAACCAAGTTTTTATATAGCTGCAACATGATTTCCCAACTCCTGTACTCGGCTGATGAAGGCAAGCAGGCCACAGGCCTCCTTAATCACCTTGGCCACCTGTGTTGCCACTTTTAGGGAACTGATACCTGCACGCCCAGATCCCTCTGAACTTTGATGAGAATTTCAGAAGCAGATATAAAGTTACCACTGAATCTGTTTCTCCCACCCTTGCAGGCAGTAAATTCCAGAACAGAACAAATGATTGTGTATAAGATTCTCCTCAGCGCCTGAATAAGTGATGCAATTGATAAAGGACGTATGAAATTTTCCATATTGTTCGGTAGATCTCAGTGTCACGGCTCAGTGGAACGGTTCAGCTTTTGTACATAAGTGTTCAACATTGTAGACAGGATGGTGACAGGATGCTTTGTCTTGGACCACTCTACTAAAGTCGTGATGTCATGCAAACTGAACTGATGTGGTTTGATTCTTGGATCAATCCTGGTGGTAACTGGAGAGGATTTGGACCATTGACTCAGCGCTTTCAGATGAAGACACTTCCAAATAGCTCTGTCTTGTGAACCAGACTCACTTGCTGCCTCCTTCAAGGATGGAAATGAAGCTTCCTCCTCCTGTTAGTTGTTTTAATGTCCACTAACAATAGTAGGAGGTGGTCCGACAGGGTTTTAAAAGACTGCTTAGTCAGAGGATCATTTAATCCATTTATGGAGTGAGGCTGATCAACTTGTCCATGTGATAGAGAGATGATCAGCTTTGCAGACTTGCTTGTCCACCTTTGCAGGCCTTGGGCAACTCCTTTTCACCGACTTCCTGATCTCCACTTCTGTTCAGTGGCCTTCCCTGCATTGCATTAATACTTGGGAGTGCCTGCAAGTTTGCATCACTAAAGCTATGGTATGGTCATTTTGATCTCCTGCAAGTTACCTGGGGATGGTATTGGACTTCACTGCCAAAACTGGACTATCGTTCTAGACTTAAAAATTAAGCACAATGTCCCTCAGTCACGAATCTGTGTCCCTGCAGAAAACCACTCTCACTTTAACTTAAATTCTTCAGCTACAGCTGGCTAGTCCAAGGCCTGATCATGGGCCACAACACAGTAAGAGTTTTAACAACACCAGGTTAAAGTCCAACAGGTTTATTTGGTAGCAAACACCATTAGCTTTCGGAGCGCTGTTCCTTCAGAACAAAGCTAATGGTATTTGCTACCAAATAAACCTGTTGGACTTTAACCTGGTGTTGTTAAAACTCTTAGTGTGTTCACCCCAGTCCAACGTCGGCATCTCCACATCATGGGCCACAATCCAACCCCTGAAGCCTCTCTGCAAGGCTCGCGGACTCACTGTTCAAATTCAGTTAAGTGGAATGAAAGATCTGCAAGGACTTGGTCTTCCAATCACAGGCCATTTCTCTCCGAGCATCAGCAGCAAGCCTATCACGGAAACTTTGAGAGACAATCAGTCTCTGATGGACAGCAGCAAGCAGTGTGAGTGATGTTGGGTAGAATCTATGGTTCGATGTTCAATTGTCTCATTTTCACTCTGAACTCTAGTGTTGAATACAAGCAGGCCACAGGCCTCCTTAATCACCTTGGCCACCTGTGTTGCCACTTTTAGGGAACTGATACCTGCACGCCCAGATCCCTCTGTTACATTCATATGTAACACTCACTTGGGATTCAAAATGTGTATTGAAGGCATTAAAAATCTTTGTTATCATTTCCTTTGCTCATCAGTTAGATTTAGAGCAGTTTATACTTTGTAGCAGTCCCTCCACAGCCATGTTAACAGCGTGGCTATGCGTATCAGTTCAGGCTTACTAATTGGTCTGTTACAATCGCATAGTTTTGCAACTGAATGTGGGAAAACTGTCAATTTTGGAATGTATCACCATGTAATATTACTGGAGTCAGGATGAGAAAGTGTACTGCAGCTATTTTCTTGCTCACTCAGTGTTTGCTTGCAGCCGTAGTCTGTTTCTATTAATCTTTTTCAGCACTTTTCTTTTTGCAGATTTGAATCTTTTGGTGTTCCTGGGTTCTCAGTGACTTCTCTGCCACTCTGCTACAATCCCAGCCGATGTTTCTATTGGATGGCTGGATATGTCAGATCCCAGGATGGAATCCAATTTGTGTTACGCTCCCAGTTCATGTTATAACTGGACAGGAAGGACCCAGAATGAAACCAAAGCTCAAATATCATAACTTTTACTTTCTTTAAGAAACAATGGAGGAACAGAGTCAGCTAATTAGTTTTAACAACAAGAAAGAAATGAAGAAACATAAAAAGTTGGATTATGCTACAATACTTCTTTACCCCTTAGCTTAACAAATACATATAAATTTTGAGATTAACACAGATTACAACGTGCATCGTAAACTACAATGGTCTCAGTAATACAAAGTCCCTTTAAGTACACAGATTGACTGCGGTCAAATACACACTCTGCTCTGAACCCAAGTGAATGTCTGTGGATTTCTCCTCAGAATCCCCAGATGATTGTCATGTGAGAGTTTCCAAACTCTACTCCCTTTAAAATCTTCTTTCACGACAATGCTTTTCAGGTCTGGATAAGCAAGAAGAGAAAGGCTTTTTGTAAGTTCAAAGGGAGCAATTTAGTTGCGGCCCTGCAGAAAAACATAAAAAAATTCAACCCATAGAGGCACCATCTGTGTACATCATTGGGTGTAAAGTCCTTTGGGATCTCCTCAGAGCTACAACAAATAGACTGATCTTTTCCTTTACTGTCCTTGTATTCCTAATTCATAGCTTATCCAGTGTAAAAAAAATCTTCTTTAAGCTTCAAAAGGCACAGGGTAAGATCAATTCTTGGAATACTAAAGGATGAGTTTCTGGTGACTGTACCAAGTCAGACACTGGGTACAAACACCTGAATAAAATGGTCTGTTCTCTTACCGAATTGCACGGATCATCCCTAGGCCAAGTTCCACACAACAATGCGCATGATCATCACGCGGTTCCGGAACTCCTGAAACAGCATAGTAACAGTCACCCAGAATTTTGATTCGCAGACAGTTGTGTTCCTGTTGAGCAGAAGCAGATTGTTCAAATCAATCTCTTTTATGATGAATTTGTACCTTTTTTCTTGGGAGCTGGTGAACCTTTTTCCTTTATTGATTCAAATAATTGGGGAGTGACTAGCGATTAGGAAAAGAGTCCTTCAGCCCATAGATTAGTGTCCAAGGGATGATCTGGTCCACCCAGTGTGGCAGAGAAAATGGGGAGGGAAACACGTGCCCTCCTCCTGGGTGGGTTTTCCTCCGCAATGGCTTCCTGGACATTCCCAATGCTAATTGTTCTACCACTGGAAGCCATGTTTTCAGTTGCCTAGACCCCAAACCCAGGAATCCCTCTCTGCCTCTCCACTTCACAATTTTCCTTTAAGACCTACCTCCTTGATCTAATATCCCTTTAAATTTGGAGGGATCATTTACTGGAGGAAGCACCAAATGAGGTTGTCTGGGTTGAGCTCAGAAATAAAAAGGGGCAATCGCACTGCTCGGACTGTACTACAGACCCCCAAATAGTGGAAAGAAGAGCAAATATGCCGAGAGATTTGTGAGTGTAAAACAATGGGTCTGTAATCATTGGGGAATTCAAACACTCTGATATCGATTGGGAAACAAACAGTGTGAAAGGCACAGAGGGCACAACATTCCTGAACACCTTTCACAAGAACCTTTCCAGCCAACATGTCACAAGCTGAGTGAGAGGGGGGTTCAATTCTAGATTTAGTTTTAGGGAATGAAGCTGGACAAGTGGATGAATGAGCAATGGGCGACTATTTCAGAGATAACCACCAGAATAGCGTTTGATTCAGCATCATTATGGAACAGGACAAAGATAGAACACAGTAAACATTCTAAACTGGAGCCAGACACATTTGTCAAAGCTAAGATGAGCTGGCGAGAGTGGACTGGACACGGTTATTAGAAGAAAAACGGTGTCAAAGCAGGAGGAGGCATTCCAAGGAGGAATTCTACAGGCACAGTGCAAACATGTCCCCACAAAGAAAACGGGAGGGATTGCCAAATCCAGAGCCCCCAGTTATCCAGAAGCACGCAGCATACGTCTGAGGATCGTGGGATTATATTCATTGGAGTTTAGGAGGTTGAGGGGAGATCTAATAGAAACTTACAAGATAATGAACGGCTTAGATAGGATGGACGTAGGGAAGTTGTTTCCATTAGCAGGGGAGACTAGGACGCGGGGGCACAGCCTTAGAATAAAAGGGAGTCACTTTAGAACAGAGATGAGGAGAAATTTCTTCAGCCAGAGAGTGGTAGGTCTGTGGAATTCATTGCCACAGAGGGCTGTGGAGGCCGAGACGTTGAGCGTCTTCAAGACAGAAATTGATAAATTCTTGATTTCTCGAGGAATTAAGGGCTATGGGGAGAGAGCGGGTAAATGGAGTTGAAATCAACCATGATTGAATGGTGGAGTGGACTCGATGGGCCGAATGGCCTTACTTCCGCTCCTATGTCTTATGGTCTTATACAGTTCACATAAGTTTTTGTGTTTTAAAATATAACTTTTGGTTTTAGGGTGGCATGGTGTTGCAGTGGTTAGCACTGCTGCCTCACAGTGCCAGGGACCCGGGTTCAATTCCAGCCTCAGGTGACTGACTGTGTGCAGTCTGCACGTTCTCCCCGTGTCTGCGTGGGTTTCCTCCGGGTGTTCGGTTTCTTCCCACAGTCCAAAGATGTGCGGGTTAGGTGGATTGGCCATTTAAATTGCAGGATTAATATGTGGGCTTAAGGGGATAGGCCCTGGGTGGGATTGTTGTTGGTGCAAACTCGATGGGCTGAATGGACTCTTTCTGCACTGTAGGGGACTCTATGATTCTATTCTATGAAATAATAGTTGGGAATGGGGGCATCCGCTTTGAAAACTGATCAGTAACCCTTAGAGATTTTTTAAATTGATGTTGGTGTCACTGGCAAGGCCAGAATCTGATGCACATCCCTAATTGCCCCTCAGTGGCTTGCTGCACCATTTTAAAAGTTACCCTCGTGGCTGTGGGTCTGGAGTCACATGTAGTCCAGGCCAGTAGGCATTGGAAGATTTCCTTTCCCAAAAGGGCACTGGTGAACCAGATGAGCTTCTACAACAATGGAAAATGGTCACAATTACTGAGACCAGCTTCTTCAGATTAATTCATTGATTTACGTTCCACCTGGGGGTGTGGTGAGATTTGAACCATGCCCCCAATGCAGTAATCTGGACACCTGCATCACTTGTTCAGTGACATTACTATTGTGCCACCATCTCCCCGTCTATTACATGTCAAAGGTTGGGGTCATGTTTCAGGGAGTAACAGTTAGAAAGATTATGAACAGCAGAGTGGCTTCATTATCTAAAGAACTGGAGACGTGACCTCTGCAATTGCTGCAGTAAGGGCAGTCCAAAGAGATGTCTTGATTTTGGAAGTTAGAGCTCAACTATAAATTGAGAAGGTAAATCAATTATTTTTTTCAGATCAAAGAAGGAATTTTAAATGAAGGATATTTGGCCTATAGGTCTGTTTGAGGGCATCCCAGAGCATGTCATGCTGTCATGGTGATGAGTGGAGCTTAGAGAAAACTCTGGTTCCAAATAATCTGGATGTTTTCTGAGAATTTTAGTTGCAGCTTTGATTTTGGTTGTCGTGTAGGTCGTCAAAGCAAATGATAAAACTCCTGCATTATAAGGAACAAACTTCATCACTCATAGCATGGAGTGTGGCTTAATTTTAGTGTGGATTTCCTGAGAAAACAGAAGATTTATTCTATCTTGCAGCTGGTGGAAAAATCAAGGATGGAAAAGCCTCATTGCAGAACCTTGTGGCAAAGAAAGCAACCAGCAGAATTAGCTGGAAAATACTGAGAAGGCAACCAGAACATGGAACTGAGGCTTCCACAGTCCAGAAGTTTTAAACAAAGAGCCTTACCTCAGAGAATAGCTGAGGAAATAAATAACTTTAAAGTTTTTTTAAAAAGTTTATTTATTAGTCACAATAAGGCTTACATTAACACTGCAATGAAGTCACTGTGAAATTCTCCTAGTCGCCACACTCCGGCGCCTGTTCGGGTCAATGCACCGAACCAGCACCTCTTTTGGACTGTGGGAGGAAACTGGAGCACCCGGAGGAAACCCACACAGACATGGGGAGAATGTGCAGACTCCACACAGACAGTGACCCAAGCCAGGAATTGAACCCGGGTTCCTGGCGCTGTGAAGCAGCAGTGCTAACCACTGTGTCACCATACACCCAAACGTTTAGGGTATTGTAACATTTAAAAATTCTTTGGAAAGTAATAAGTAAATTGAAGGGCATAGCATTTGTATGGATATAAGCTAATTTTTTAACCTGATTACATTTAGTCATAGAGTCGTAGAGATTTACAGCATGGAAACAGGCCCTTCGGCCCAACCCGTCCATGCCGCCCTTTTTTTTTTAAACCCCCAGGCTAATCCCAATTGCCCACATTTGGCCCACATCCCTCTATACCCATCGTACCCATGTAACTATCTAAATGCTTTTTAAAAGACAAAATTGTACCCGCCTCTAATACTACCTCTGGCAGCTTGTTCCAGACACTCACCACCCTCTGTGTGAAAACATTGCCCCTCTGGACACTTTTGTAACTCTCCCCTCTCACCTTAAAATATTTGCTTTGTTTAATTTGTTCTATGTGGTTAAAACACAAGGTTTTCTAGTGTAGCTCAATTGATAAGTAACTGGCTGTTCAGATTTCTCTTTAAAGATTTATGCTCCTTAATTGGATTGGATCCTCTGACAATCCCCGGCACTATCAGCAACTCCACAAATCTTCCTGTCATCCGCAAACTTACTAATCAGACCCCCCACATTTTCCTCCAGATCATTTATATATACTATAAACAACAGAGGTCCCAGCACTGATCCCTGTGGAACACCACTAGCTACAGATCACCATTCTGAAAAACACCCTTCCACCGCTACTCTCTGTCTTCTATAACCAAGCTAGTTCGGTATCCATCCAGCCAGCCCACCCTGAATCCCATGTGATTTCAGCTTTTGTACCAGTCTGCCATGTGGGACCTCGTCAAACGCCTTACTAAAGTCCATATAAATGACATCCACAGCTCTTCCCTCATCAATTATCTTTGTCACATCTTCAAAAAACTCAATCAAGTTGATGAGACATGACATTCCCCGTACAAAACCGTGCTGCCTGTCACTAACTAGTCCATTTCTTCCAAATGTGCATGTGTCCCTCAATATTTTCTCCAAAAGTTTCTCCACCACTGACATCAGGCTCACCAGCTTATCACTTCTTGGATTATCCCTGCTTCCTTTCTTAAACAAGGGAACAAGATTGGCTATTCCCCAGTCCTCTGGAACCTCGCCTGTGGTCAAAGAGGATGTGAAGATATCTGTTGAGGCCCCAGCTATTTCTCCCCTTGCCTCCCGCAGTGACCTGGGATCGATCCCATCCGGCCCCGGGGACTTGTCTACCTTAATGCAATTTAGGATGCTCAACACTTCTTCCTTCGATATATTGACATTCTCTGGAGCGTCTATCTTATTGCGAAAAGTTTGCACATTCAGCTCAAGGATTTTTTTTTAACCGTTTTCCTTGCATAGATCTTAGTAACATAGGAACAGGAGCAGGCCATTCAGCCCATTGAGACTGCTCTCCCATTTCATACAAACATGACTGATTGGACACTTCAATGCCTTTTCCACCCGCTATCCCCACAACTCTTTACGGTATATATACAGTGAATCAGATATCTATCAATCTCTGCCTTAAACATGCTCAATGACTGAGCTTCCTTTGGGACAGAGAATTCCAAAGATTCACAACCCTCTGTGGAAAGAAATTTCTTCTTATCTCAGTCCTAATGGCTTCCCCCTTATTTTGAAATTGTGAGCCCTGGTTCCAGGGAAACACCTTACCCACATCTATTCTGTCTATTCCTTTAAGTATTTTGTAAGTTTCACAGAGATCACTTCTCATTCTTTGAAACTCAGGAGAATACGGGCCCAGTTTGCCCAATCTCTCTTCATTAGGCAGCCCTGCCATTCCTGGAACAAGTCTGGTGAACCTTCATTGCACTCCTCTAGGGCAATAATATTCTTCCTGAGGTAAGGGGACCAAAACTACACACAGTGCTACAGGTGCTTCTCACAAAGTTTCAATACAATTAATTGAAGCAAGACTTCACTACGCCCGTGTCCAAACCCTCCTGCAATAAAGGCTAACGTTCCATTAGCCATCCTATGAGCTTGCTGCATGTTAGCCTTCAGTGATTTATAGACAAGGACACCCGGGTCCCTCTGCACATTCACACTTTCTCATTTCTTACCGTTTATGAAATATTCGGCACATCTGTTCCTTCTACCAAAGTGGATTAATTCTCATTTTTCCACATTATATTCCATCTGCCACGCTCTTGCCCACTCAGTAAGTCTGTCCAAATCTTCCTGTGGCCTCTTTACACACGTTCCCACCCAGCAATGCATCATGCGCAAACTGGGAAATATTATATTTAGAACATAGAACATAGAAAGCCACAGCACAAACAGGCCCTTCGGCCCACAAGTTGCGCCGATCACATCCCCACCTCTAGGCCTATCTATAGCCCTCAATCCCATTAAATCCCATGTACTCATCCAGAAGTCTCTTAAAAGACCCCAACGAGTTTGCCTCCACCACCACCGACGTCAGCCGATTCCACTCACCCACCACCCTCTGAGTGAAAAACTTACCCCTGACATCCCCCCTGTACCTACCCCCCAGCACCTTAAACCTGTGTCCTCTCGTAGCAACCATTTCAGCCCTTGGAAATAGCCTCTGAGAGTCCACCCTATCCAGACCCCTCAACATCTTGTAAACCTCTATCAGGTCACCTCTCATCCTTCGTCTCTCCAGGGAGAAGAGACCAAGCTCCCTCAACCTATCCTCATAAGGCATGCCCCCCAATCCAGGCAACATCCTTGTAAATCTCCTCTGCACCCTTTCAATGGCTTCAACATCTTTCCTGTAATGAGGTGACCAGAACTGCGCGCAGTACTCCAAGTGGGGTCTAACCAGGGTCCTATAAAGCTGCAGCATTATCTCCCGACTCCTAAACTCAATCCCTCGATTAATGAAGGCTAGTACGCCATACGCCTTCTTGACCGCATCCTCCACCTGCGAGGCCGATTTAAGAGTCCTATGGACCCGGACCCCAAGGTCCTTCTGATCCTCTACACTGCTAAGAATGGTACCCTTCATTTTATACTGCTGCTCCATCCCATTGGATCTGCCAAAATGGATCACTACACACTTATCCGGGTTGAAGTCCATCTGCCACTTCTCCGCCCAGTCTTGCATTCTATCTATGTCTCGCTGCAACTTCTGACATCCCTCCAAACTATCCACAACACCACCTACCTTGGTGTCGTCAGCAAACTTACCAACCCATCCCTCCACTTCCTCATCCAGGTCATTTATGAAAATGACAAACAGCAAGGGTCCCAGAACAGATCCCTGGGGCACTCCACTGGTCACTGACCTCCATGCAGAGAAAGACCCCTCCACAGCCACTCTCTGCCTTCTGCAGGCAAGCCAGTTCTGGATCCACAAGGCAACAGCCCCTTGGATCCCATGCCCTCTCACTTTCTCAAGAAGTCTTGCATGGGGGACCTTATCGAACGCTTTGCTGAAGTCCATATAGACCACATCCACCGCTCTTCCTTCGTCAATGTGTTTGGTCACATTTTCAAAGAACTCAACCAGGCTCGTAAGGCACGACCTGCCCCTGACAAAGCCGTGCTGACTACTTTTGATCATACTAAACTTCTCTAGATGATCATAAATCCTGTCTCTCAGGATCCTCTCCATCAACTTACCAACCACTGAGGTTAGACTCACCGGTCGGTAATTTGGTCCCTACATCCAAATCATGGATATATATTGTGAACAGCTGGATCCAGGTACCGACTCATGTGGTTCCCGGGATTCGATGATGCAATATACCTTCAGACTCTCTGGCCTTCTTCCCTACAATGCTCGTCTTTACCCTTCACTCAACACCTCTGCTACCTCAAACTTTATCTTTAGACTTCTAAATTTCCCTTCATCTGAACCTTCCCAAACTCTTTTACTTTGCATTGTGGTGGGGGGTGGAGACAGGGTGCTGGTGTGGAGACAGGGTGCTGGTGTGGGTGCAGGGTGCTGGTGTGGAGACAGGGTGCTGGTGTGGGTGCAGGGTGCTGGTGTGGGTGCAGGGTGCTGGTGTGGAGACAGGGTGCTGGTGTGGAGACAGGGTGCTGGTGTGGAGACAGGGTGCTGGTGTGGGTGCAGGGTGCTGGTGTGGAGACAGGGTGCTGGTGTGGGTGCAGGGTGCTGGTGTGGAGACAGGGTGCTGGTGTGGAGATAGGGTGCTGGTGTAGAGACAGGGTGCTGGTGTGGGAGCAGGGTGCTGGTGTGGGTGCAGGGTGCTGGTGTGGAGACAGGGTGCTGGTGTGGAGACAGGGTGCTGGTGTAGAGACAGGGTGCTGGTGTGGAGACAGGGTGCTGGTGTGGGTGCAGGGTGCTGGTGTGGGTGCAGGGTGCTGGTGTGGAGACAGGGTGCTGGTGTGGAGACAGGGTGCTGGTGTAGAGACAGGGTGCTGGTGTGGGAGCAGGGTGCTGGTGTGGGTGCAGGGTGCTGGTGTGGAGACAGGGTGCTGGTGTGGGTGCAGGGTGCTGGTGTGGAGACAGGGTGCTGGTGTGGGTGCAGGGTGCTGGTGTGGAGACAGGGTGCCGGTGTGGAGATAGAGTGCCGGTGTGGAGATGGTTAGTCAGTGTGCTGGACACAGAGCTGTGGACAAACATGAAGGTGGGATCAAGCAGTGAAAGAGGCCCAGAGGGAGATATCGCTCTCAGAGGGACAATCGGGAGGGAGTGAGTGACGGCAGAGAGGACGTCTTGTACTGGAGCAGAAAGCGGGGAAATGAAGGATTGATGAAAGTACAGCCAAGGGAAGGTCCAATGGAGTGATGCAGAAATAATGAGCTTTAACAAAGGGTCATCTGGACTCGAAACGTCAGCTCTTTTCTCTCCTTACAGATGCTGCCAGACCTGCTGAGATCTTTCAGCATTTTCTCTTTTGGTTTCAGATTCCAGCACCCGCAGTAATTTGCTTTTATCTGGAAATAATGAAGATTGGAGCTTGAGTCATCACCTAACAGTCCAGGTGAGATCGTTAATTTCCTTTCAGAATAGTAACCAGGGTGTGGGGATAATGCTGCTTCAGTTAACACACTGCCCACATCTTGGCCGGGCTGTTCAGTATTTACCAATGGAACCACAGGGGTCACACAGATTGCTGCTTTCTTACTGCTCCAGCATTTCCGCTTGAACCGCTGCTGGATTGCTTGTTCCCCAGACATCATCCTGACTTATTTCTTTTGATCAGAAAGGAACTATGAACCTCCCCTTTAAGATATTGCAGGCACATAAGGAACCTGCCTCAGCACCCGATTTCCTGCCTCCCAGTTGTCAAGCTGCAGTCAGGTTTAACCATCCTGCCCCCTCAGGAGTCACTGTTGTTGCTCCACGCTTCCTGACTGACGTGGGGAAGTGTGATGCTGGATGATCACAGAGAATCTATCCAGAAGAGGAGAGTAACTAACCTCAGACAGATCGTCGAACTGTGCAAAGAGTGAATTCAGCATGTGGATTAACTCCTGTGGTGTCAATACCATCGATAGGTTGGTGAAACCCTTGATATCTGCAAACAGAATGCTGGAGAAGAACAGGCTGTTGGTTACAATGATCTTTCATCTTTTGAAGGGTAACTCCACCCCATTCCCCACTGCTGCCACTCCCTGCCACATAAACATCACAATCCTTCATTCATCGCAAGGATAGCTCCTTCAAAGTTGGAGTAAAGCTGATTGTTCAGTCATCTGAAAGCAAATTAAATTGATTCAAATGGCACCAGTCAGTGAATAAATAACCCCAAAGTGGGCACTGGAAGCCAGTCCAGCACCTTCCGCACTCTCCAATCAAATCACACAAATACATAGCAACCACAACACTGACACAGGTCATTCAGCACAGCCAGGAAATGTCAGCCTTTACCCTCCACATGACAAATACTCATCCTGATTGCTTATCCATTCACTTCTTCCTTCACTCCCCTCTTTAACCCAATCTTCAATGTTGATGTTATTTCTTCCTTAACCACTGACCCTGAAAATCAATGATGCAGCCTCACAACATTTAGAGTCACAGAGGTTTACAGCATGGAAACAGGCCCTTCGGCCCAACTTGTCCATGCCGCCCTTTCTTTTTAACCACTAAGCTAGTCCCAATTGCCCACGTTTATCCTTATCCCTCTATACCCACCTTACCCATGTAACAGCCCAAATGCTTTCTAAAAGACAAAATTGTACCCGCCTCTACCACTATCTCTGGCAGCTCGTTCCAGACACTCACCACCCTCTGTGTGAACAAATTGCCTCTCTGGACACTTTTGTATCTCTCCCTTCTCACCTTAAACCTATGCCCTCTAGTTTTAGACTCCCCTACCTTTGGGAAAAGATATTGACTATCTAACTGATCTGTGCCCCTCATTATTTTATAGACCTCTATAGGATCAGCCCTCAGCCTCCTACGCTCCAGGGAAAAGAGTTCCAGTCTATCCAGACTCTCCTTTTAACTCAAACTATCAAGACCTGGTAGCATCCTAGTAAATATTTTCTGCACTCTTTCTAGTTTAATAATATATTTTCTATAATAGGGTGACCAGAACTGTACACAGTATTCCAAGTGTGGCCTTACCAATGTCTTCAACAAGACATCCCAACTCCAGTACTCAATGCTCTGACCAATGAAACCAAGCATGTTGAATGCCTTCTCCACCACTCTGTCCATCTGTGACTCCACTTTCAAGGAGCTATGAACCTGTACCCCTCGATCTCTTTGTTCTGTAACTCTCCCCAATGCCCTACCATTAACTGAGTAAGTCCTGCCCTGGTTTGATCTACCAAAATGCATCATCTCGCATTTATCTATATTAAACTCCATCTGCCATTCGTCAGCCCACTGGCCCAATTGATCAAGATCCCGTTGCAATCTTAGATAACCTTCTTCACTGTCCATTATGCCACCAATCTTGGTGTCATCTGCAAACTTACTAACCATGCCTACAAATTCTCATCCAAATCATTAATATAAGTGACAAATAACAGTGGACCCAGCACTGATCCCTGAGGCACACCGCTGGTCACAGGCCTCCAGTTTGAAAAACAACTCTCTACAACCACCCTCTGGCTTCTGCCAAGAAGCCAATTTTGTATCCATTCAGCTACTTCACCCTGGATCCTGTGAGATTTAATCTTATGCAATAACCTATCATGCGGTATCTTGTCAAAGGCCTTGCTAAAGTCCAGGTAGACAACATCAACTGCACTGCCCTCATCTACCTCCTTGGTTACCTCTTTAATTTTGTGTGAGGAAGTTTCCTCCGTTTTCCCTTTTTTAAAAATTCTTACATTTAATATTGTAGCCATGGCCTTGTTCTAGACTTTAAACCACAGGCAACAGTCTTCTATCTACCCTGTCTCAATCTGACAGAGATTTACACATGATCACATCACCCTGTAAAATGTATTGTTCAAATAAAAAGAGACCCAGACATATACATGTGACCCCCATGTCTTGCTCTACCAATGGACATCTGGCCCATGTCTTGTTAGGCCGTAACTAGAGTATCACATCCAGTTCTGGTCACCACATTATAGAAAGGATGTGAGGTTTGCAGAGGAGATTTACCAGAACATTTCCAGGAATGTGGAATTTTAACTATAAGGTTAGGTTGGAAAACCTGGGTAATTCTTTTTGGAGTGAAAAGGGGAGATATGATTGCGGTGCACATGATTATAACAAGTTCAGATAAGAACATAAGAACATAAGAACTGGGGACAGGAGTCGGCCATCTTGCCCCTCGAGCCTGCTCCGCCATTCAATAAGATCATGGCTGACCTTTTTGTGGACTCAGCTCCACTTACCCGCCCGCTCACCATAACCCTTAATTCCTTTATTGTTCAAAAATTTATCTATCCTTGCCTTAAAAACATTCAATGAGGTAGCCTCAACTGCTTCACTGGGCAGGGAATTCCACAGATTCACAACCCTTTGTGTGAAGAAGTTCTTCCTCAACTCAGTCCTAAATCTGCTTCCCCTTATTTTGAGGCCATGCCCCCTAGTTCTAGTTTCACCCGCCAGTGGAAACAACTTCCCTGCTTCTATCTTGTCTATTCCCTTCATAATCATAGAATCATAGAAATCATAGAAACCCGACAGTGCAGAAAGAGGCCATTTGGCCCATGGAATCTACACCGACCACAATCCCACCCAGGCCCTACCCCCATATCCCTACATATTTACCCGCTAATCCCTCTAATCTATGCATTTCAGGACATTAAGGAGCAATTTTAGCACAGCCAATCAACCTAACCCGCACATCTTTGGACTGTGGGAGGAAACCGGAGCACCCGGAGGAAACCCACACAGGCACGAGGAGAATGTGCAAACTCCACACAGACAGTGACCCAAGCCGGGAATCAAATCCAGGTCACTGGAGCTGTGAAGCAGCAGTGCTAACCACTGTGCTACCGTGCCGCCCCACATATAATCTTATATGTTTCTATAAGATCTCCCCTCATTCTTCTGAATTCCAATGAGTATAGCCCCAGTCTACTCAGTCTCTCCTCATAAGCCAACCACCCTCTCAACTCCGGAATCAACCGAGTGAAACTCCTCTGCACCCCCTAACCCTAACCCTCCAGTGCCAGTATATCCTTTCTCAAGTAAGGAGACCAAAACTGTACACAGTACTCCAGGTGTGGCCTCACCAGCACCTTATACAGCTGCAACATAACCTCGCTGTTTTTAAACTCCATCCCTCCAGCAATGAAGGACAAAATTCCATTTGCCTTCTTAATTACCTGCTGCACCTGCAAACCAACTCCTTGAGATTCCTGCACAAGGACACCCAGGTCCCTCTGCACAGCAGCATGCTGCAATTTTTTACCATTTAAATAAAAGTCAATTTTGCTGTTATTCCTACCAAAATGGATGACCTCACATTTACCAACATTGTACTCCATCTGCCAGACCCTCACTTAGACTATCTATATCCCTCTGCAGACTTTCAGCATCCTCGGCACGCTTTGCTCTTCCACCCATCTTAGTGTCATCTGCGAATTTTGACACACTACACTTGGTCTCCAACTCCAAATCATCTATGTAAATCGTAAACAATTGCGGTCCCAACACTGATCCCTGAGGCACACCATGAGTCACTGATCACCAACCAGAAAAACACCCATTTACCCCCACACTTTGCTTTCTATTTGTTAACCATTCCTCTATCCATGCTAATACATTACCGGTAACTGTGTACCTTTATCCTCTGTAACAGTCTTTGGTGCGGCACTTTGTCAAATGCCTTCTGGAAATCCAGATACACCACATCCACAGGTTCCCCATTGTCCACTGCACATGTAATGTTCTCAAAGAATTTCTTCAAATTAGTCAAACATGACCTGCCCTTCATGAACCCATGCTGCATCTTCCCAATGGGACAATTTATATCCAGATGTCTCACTATTTCTTCCTTGATGATAAAGTCAAGCATTTTCCCTACTACAGAAGTTAAGCTAACCGGCCTATAGTTACCTGCCTTTTGTCTACCTCCTTTTTTAAACAGTGGCGCCACATTTGCTGTTTTCCAATCTGCGGGAACCACCCCAGAGTCCAGTGAATTTTGGTAAATTACCACGAGTGCATTTGCTATTTCTCCCGCCATCTCTTTTAGTACCCTGGGATGCATTCCATCAGGACCAGGAGACTTGTCTACCTTTAGCCCCATTAACTTGCCCAACAATACCCCTTTCGTGATAATGATAGTTTCTAGGTTCTCACCTACCATAGCCTTCCTGTCATCAATTTTTTAACAATAAGATAGATAAAGAAGAGGGTCGAAATTCTCAGGGCCAACAGGACCGCCCGTAGGATTCCCGCCGGCGTGGAGTATCGGCAATGGGAATTCCCATTGACAGCAGCGGGACCAGAGAATCCCACCGCTAACAAACAACACGCCACCTCCTGCCGACAGGAAACACATGGCTGGGAGGCCGGAGAATCTGATCCAAGGTGTTCCCATTATCCAATGTTACAATTGATGGGGTGAATGACCTCCCTTTATGCCTTATTAACTGTGACTCCTGACACACATCTAGCACAACACTTGAATAGTATCTGGCTCAAACTCAATACCCATCTACAGACACTCACCTTACATCCGAATATTGGTGAACATAGATTTTGTGGAATGCGCAATGCCTATCTACTTCATCAGCCATGTCATTAATTATCTCCATCATCATGAAGCGTGGAAGCACTGAGAGAACCAGCCTTTCCTGTTCAAAAATCAAACAAAATCAAGAAAAGTTATTTTTCAAAGGGGATAAGAGTGAAGGACGGGAATTTACTTTCCTTTCCCTTCCAATCATAAATATAACAAAATCATTTGCCAGAGATGTTCAAAATTATGAAGGGGCTAACAGAGTAAACTGAGAGAAACTGTTCCCGCTTGTAAAAGGATCGAGAACGAGAGGGCACAGATTTAAAGTGATTCTCAAAAGAAGCAAATGTGATGTGAGAAAAAACTTTTTCATCCAGCAAGAGATTGGGGTCTGGAATGCACTGCCTGGAAATGGAGATGGGTTGAATTGAGGCATTCACCAGGGCATTGGATGATTATTTGAATGGAAACAATGTGCAGGGGTACGGGGGAAAGGCGAGGTATTGAATATTGGAGAATGGCGCTAGGGAGAACAGAGGGTTTAAAACTACAGAACCTTATTTACAGCTGTGTGGGTTCCCTCGCAATGCTGCTTCTTCTCCCTGCTTCCCGTGCTAGGGATTTGTGACATCATAGTGAATACATTAACACAACAAAGCTTCTGCTAGCCAATAGGAATTAATGCAAATACAGAACGTTTCCTCCCCTCTTAAATTAAACAATAGCCAATGAGTCAGTCACTGTTATCAAACCAGACGATCTGGAGGTCGTCACTCTCGGGACGGCTGACAATGAACGTCTGGTGTCTTCTTCTTAACACTGATGTGGAGGTGCCGGCGTTGGGCTGGGGTGGGCACAGGAAGAAGTCTCACAACACCAGACTAAAGTCCAACAGGTTTATTTGATAAATTGGTGATAACATCTGGCATTGACACAGGCACTAAAGGTTGTCTCAGTGTCTGGTCTGTAGATGAGGTGCCAGTTGGTCTTGGGGGTTTCGGAAGGTTCAGGTCAGGACTTGTTGTGGTTGAATCTGGATTCTCCACATGGTCCAATTCCAGCGGATCTGTTCTCCCAGCCGATAGCTGGTCTGCATGTCTCCTCCAGATTACGTCACTTCTGGTCTGAACACGATAAGAGACGGGTCCAGCCTGTGCAAGGAATATGGCAGGACCCTGTTTGTGATTTATATAAATGATATAAACTGTTTGTGATTCTGTTTGTGATTTATATAAATGATATAAACTGTTTGTGATTCTGTTTGTGATTTATATAAATGATCTGGAAGAAGGTGTAACTGGAGTGATCAGTAAGTTTGCGGACGACACAAAAATGGCTGGACTTGCAGATAGTGAGGAACATTGTCAGAGGCTACAGAAGGATATAGATAGGCTGGAAATTTGGGCAAAGAAATGGCAGATGGAGTTCAATCCAGATAAATGCGAAGTGATGCATTTTGGTAGAATTAACGTAGGGGGGAGCTATACGATAAATGGCAGAACCATAAAGAGTGTAGATACGCAGAGGGACCTGGGTGTGCAAGTCCACAGATCCTTGAAGGTGACGTCACAGGTGGAGAAGGTGGTGAATGAGGCATATGGCATGCTTGCCTTTATAGGATGAGGCATAGAGTATAAAAGTTGGGGTCTGATGTTGCAGTTGTATAGAACGTTGGTTCGGCCGCATTTGGAATACTGCGCCCAGTTCTGGTCGCCACACTACCAGAAGGACGTGGAGGCTTTAGAGAGAGTGCAGAGGAGGTTTACCAGGATGTTGCCTGGTATGGAAGGGTTTAGTTATGAGGAGAGATTGGGTAAACTGGGGTTGTTCTCACTGGAAAGACGGAGGATGAGGGGTGACCGAATAGAGGTGTATAAAATTATGAAAGGCATAGATAGGGTGAATGGTGGGAAGCTTTTCCCCAGGTCGGTGGTGACGTTCATGAGGGGTCATAGGTTCAAGGTGAAGGGGGAGAGGTTTAACACGGATATCAGAAGGACGTTTTTTACACAGAAGATGGTGGGGGCCTGGAATGCGCTGCCAGGTAAGGTGGTGGAGGTGGACACACTGGGAACGTTTAAGACTTATCTAGATAGCCACATGAACGGAGTGGGAATTGAGGGATACAAAAGAATGGTCTAGTTTGGACCAGGGAGCAGCGTGGGCTTGGAGGGCCGAAGGGCCTATTCCTGTGCTGTATTTTTCTTTGTTCTTTGATCGCATCTCTCTCCTGTGGAATAATTCCCAGCCAAAACTCCTCATCCTTGGTGGAAAACTCTCTGCTTTGATTTGTTTTCCTGCTGTTGTCCTTGTTGTTGCTGTACAATTTCTTTCATTTCCAGAGGTTTCACCAGGTCAAATGCCAATCATAGTTGTTTATTCATCATTAATAATGCAGGCGAGGTCTTGGTTGTGGAATGTGCGGTATTCCTATACACTGATAGAAATCTGTGAAGACATTTGATCAGGTAACCTTGTTCCCTGGTTGCCCTCAATATGTTTCATGGTTTGGATGAAATGTTCTGATAGTCCATTCGCAGCAGATGATATGGTGCGGACCTAATATGTTGACTACCATTCTCTCTTGCAAGAAACTTTCAAATTCTTGTGAGACAAATTGAGGTCTGATGTTGCTTACCAGTTGTTCAGGGAAGCCAAACCGTCTAAATACTTGTTCTAGCTTCTTGACAGTTTTCTCTGATGAAGTAGATTTCATCACAGCAGCCTCTGGTCACTGAATGTGAGCATCGACTATTACCAACATTATCTGTGCTTCAGAGTGTCCCACAAAAGCCTCTTCAGGCCATTGCCACGGACGCAGTGGTGCTAAGTTTGGCAGGTTTTTTTTACCTTCAACCTTCACATCCAGTCCCAGACACCAGGAATCAATCCTCACTATTTCCTTCATGTGTATGATTCCACAGTCATCCTCAGATGATAACTTTTCTAACACTCACTTTCTCAATGGTGGCAAAATAATCACTCTGGGCCCCTGACATCCTGACATCCTGTCATCCTAACAGCTCCAATCTCCTGGAATATGAGGGTTTCACGTTCGCTGTCCGTTGTAAAACCAGATCCATCACTTTGTGAGCACAGGATCATTCCGAGTGCGCTTCCTCACTTGTCCAGCATTTTTGAAGATATTGCGTTTGAGCAGTTTGACACACCAGCTGGTATAGTAACCTGGACAATCCACCTGCGTTACCGTGTAGACTTGATTGTCAATAGTTGATGGCATAAGTATGCAGACAAAAGATATGCCCATCTTTGCATTCTACTTACTGCAAATGATGGAATTCCTGTATGGGGCCCAAAACTGGTCGTTACTGGACGATGATCCATCAGTGATGTAAATTCTCTCCCTTACAGGAATGGATAGAATTCCTTTACTCCATAGATGATCCTTAATGTTTCCCTTTCAATCTGTGGATAGTTACTTTCAGCCTTACTCAAGGTTCGAGATCCAAAAGAGATGGGTCTTTCTTTACCTGATGACCATCGTCCCTACACCATAAGAGTATCACACGCTAACTGTAGGGGTAGGGCAGAATCAAAGTGCGTAAGAATGTCAGGTTTGAGCAATGCTTCTTTAGCTTGCAGGCATGATTGCATTGATCCAACCGACCAGTTCCACTTCTTGTTCTGACACAAGATGTTATGTAATGGGTTCAGAATGGTTGCTAAGTTTGCAACAAATCTTCCATAGTAGTTTGCAATCCAGGAAGGAACACAACTAGTTAATATTCTGCAGTGCAGGTTGTCATAGCCTCGACCTTTCTGTATTGCATCATTGTGCAGATGTTCCTTTATCGTAGCTCCTGAAATTAAAACATCATCCAGGAAGACTGCAACTCTGGACATCCCCTGAAGCATCTTCTACATCACCCTCTGAAACCGAAGACACGGGGTCTCGCTATCCGGGGTGTCCAGAGTGTCTGGGGTGTCCGGAGTTTCCGGGGGTGTCCAGAACGTCCAGAGTGTCCGGGATGACTGGAGTATCTGGGGTGTCCGGAGTGTCCAGGGTGTCCAGAGTGTCCAGGGTGTTCAAGGTGTCTGGAGTGTCTGGGGTGTCCGGAGTGTCCGGGGTGTCTGGGAGTGTCTGGGCAGTGTCTGGGGTGTCCAGGGTGTCCAGAGTGTCTGGAATGTCCGGGGTGTATGCGATATCTGGGGTGTCTGGGTTTGTCTGGAGTGTCCAGGGTGTCCGGGGTCTCCGGGGTGTCGCTATCCGGGGTGTTTGCAGTACCTGGGGTATCTGGGGTGTCCCTTTCTAGGACACACGAGTCCCAACTGGAACAGCAAATCTCACACAAGTTCCATTAGGAGAATAGTTGTGCAGAGCCCTCCCTGCGTCTGCCTGGAAAGACTGAAGTGATGAGCTCCAGTTGGGCAGGCCATTGCTGCTTACCGGGGAACTCATATCCAACCAGCCCACACGGAGATCAATTAGTGACTCCCCAAGGACCACATTGGGGTTATTGCACCTGACAAACCAACCTTCTTCCTGCCTTGGGAGTGGCTGGACATCTAAACTCAGTGCTGTGAAAATCAGGATGTGGCCTCTTTCCGCCTGATTCAATAGTGCCAGAATCTCATTGAATATAAAAGTTGGCAAATTATGTTACAGTTATATAAAACGCTGGTTAGGCCACATTTGGAATACTGCGTCCAATTCTGGTCACCACACTACCAGAAGGACGTGGAGACTCTGGAGAGAAAAGGTTTACCTGGATGTTGCCTGGTATGGAGGGTATTAGCTATGAGGAGAGATTGAATAAACTGGGATTGTTCTCCCTGGAAAGATGGAGGCTGAGGAGGGTCCTGATAGAAGTTTATAAAATTGAGGGGCGTAGATAAGGTGAACAGTTGGAAGCTTTTTCCCAGGGCAGAAATGACAATTACAAGGGGGCACAAGATCAAGGTCAGGGGGGGGAAAGGTTCAGTGGAGATGTGCGGGGGAAGTTTTTTACACGGAGGATGGTGGGGATCTGGAATGCGCTGCCAAGTGAGGTGGTTGAGGCAGTTACGTTAGTGACATTTAAGACTTATCTGGATAGACACATGAACAGGTGGGGAATAGAGGGATACAGGCAGTTGGTCTGGATAGGACAATGTGATCGGCGCAGGATTGGAGGGCCGAAGGGCCTGTTCCTGTGCTGTTATTTTCTTTAAGTGCAAGGAGACCATGGGCTTATTTGTCACTGAATCATCGAATCAGAGAATCCCTACAGGGCAGAAGGAGGCTATTCGGTCCATCAATCCTGTGACAACAATCCCACCCTTGCCCTATCCCCGTAACCCCACGTATTTACCCTACTAATCCCCCTAACACTAAGGAGCAATTTAGCATGGCCAATCAACCTAACCCACACATTTTTGGAGTGTGGGAGGAAACCGGACCACCCGGAGGAAACCCATGCAGACACGGGGAGAATGTGCAGACTCCACACAGTCACCCAAGGCTGGAATCGAACCCGGTTCCCTGGCGCTGTGAGGCAGCTGTGCTAACCACTGTGCCACCATGCCGCCTCTGAGATCAAGACAATTTGAACCACTTTGTCTGCTCTAACCCTCCTTTCCTCAAGCCTGTCTGGTCACATGTTCTTGCATGTTTCTTACACCGAAGTCTTTATTACAATCTGGTCAGGGATGAATAACTTTTTATTTAAAGTACACAAAGTTTGAAATATCAATTACCCAATCAGAGGATGAAGCTCCAACGTTTCACATTTTTGAACAATTAAAATAAATTTTACTATGGAAAGTCAATGAGGTAAAGCATTCTACAATATCGATCTTATACATTCAGAGGTAAGTCTGAATTAACAGATGAACTCTGGTTCAATACACATTTCACATTAAATGGCAGATGTGGCAGATGCCAAAGAATTCTGGGCAACCCACCCAGACATCAGTGGCCACTGAAAGTCACCGAATCACATTAAGACTCTGATTGAAATTTTCCGACCTTTCCACCAGCGGGACCCTCTGTCCCGACTGAAGCCGACCCCACAGTGGGTTCCCTGGCGGTGTGGCTGGTTAGCAACACAAATAGCGATTGACTTCAGCAGGACCGGAAAATCCCACAAGCTGCCTCTTGTCACGGGGAGGCCATAAAATCCCGGCATCCTGCTCCCTCACAAGGGATTTCATGTCACTTTTGAAGATCTAACTTAAGAATTCCACCAAATGACTTGGACTGCCTCAACAACTGCACACCTCCGAGTAGTTCAATCTCTTCTGAGATTACATTTAAAAAGCTGCACTCTTACCTCTAATCGCCTGCTTAGTTCCAGCTCTTTTACAGACCACCAGCTTCACTGAGCTGACACTGCCCCAAGATTTCTCCATACTCTAATCTTCCAGCTGCAAGCAGCTATGAATGATTCTCAGGGCTTCTCTCAAGCCCCAACCACCTCCAGCACAGAGTCAGCCAAGTTCTGCCACCGTCTCAGCTGCAAGGGTTTTCCTGAGCTGTGAATGCCCGGAGCCTGCCAATCGCAGCACCTTTCCAGTACGGCTCTCTTTCCCTGCTGCAGAACATTCAGTTTCCCAGTAAAGATTCTTGAGCCACTCACATCTCCATGGCGACATCGCCTGCTGTTCTATCCTCAGACTGATCCCCAAGCCGACTATCCCCATTTACAATCTCTCCGGCCACTTCAGCTCAATCTGTCCTTTTCTGACACTAATAAACAAACTCAAATAACCCTCTGAACTGCCATTTTCCTTTTGGGGTTCTGGCAATTTCCAAAGCCCAGCATTTTTATTACCTTACCTTCACAACGACAATCTTCTCAGAACTAAACATGATCTCTAAAATAGTAACATGAATCATGAACTAGATATTCGCCACACCTTGAACTTGCTTGCTTCTTTATTTTATCTCCTATCCCTCCTCTTGTCCTCACTGAGCTCACTTTGTCCATAAGACCCACTTTCTTGTCCTTCAATCCTGTTCCAAGTAAACTCTGACCACCCAACTTCCCCTCATGATCCTCTTCTTAGTCAATATTGTAAATGGTTCTCCCTCTTCATAAGACCATAAGATACAGGAGCAGAATTAGGCCATTCGGCCCATCGAGTCTGCTCCGCCATTCAATCAAGGCTGATAAGTTTCTCAACCTCATTCTCGCACCTTTTCCCCGTAACTTTTGATCCCACTCTCAATCAAGAACCTATCTACCTCTGCCTTAAAGACACTCAATGATCTGGCTTCCACAGCCTACTGCGGCAATGAATTCAGTAGATTCACCACCCTCTGGCTGAAGAAATTCCATCTCATCTTGGTTGTAAAGGGTCGTCCCTTTATTCTGATGCCGTGCCCTTGGATCCTAGTCTCTCCGACTAATGGAAACATCTTCTCCATGTCCACTCTATCCGGGCCTTTCAGTATTCTGTAAGTTTCAATGAGATCCCCCCTCATCCTTCTAAACTCCATCAAGTGTAGACCCAGAGTCCTCAAACACTCCTCATATGTCACACATCATGTGTTATCCCTCTTCTTTCAATCCCATCATCACTCCTTTCCTCTAAAAACCAACCCTTGACCCTTGCCCGACGTCCAACTTCCCATTCTTCTGGAAAATCCTTGAGCATGCTGTCACCTCAGCCTAACCCTAACCCTAATGCAGAGTGGATCAGCAGAACGGGACTGACTGGATTGCTCTATGAAAGAGCCAGTATAAACTCAATGGGCTGATTAGCCTCCTTCTGTGCTGTCACCAAGAAGGGCAATGGCAGCAAACATATGGAAATGTCACCACCTGCAAGCTCCCCTTCAAGGATGACAAGGTGGAATTGAGGGATATTGTGCACAGGTGATTGGGGGAATGAAGAGTTGAGTAGGTGGGATTGAGGGAGATGATGAGAAGCGGGGTGGGTAGGACTGAGGAATTTGCTCAACAATGGGTGCACTGAGTGAAACAACGTCCTGTGGAAATCGATATTCATCCCCCCCCTCTTGTTACCTGTCTTTCATTTTCATCCTCCAATTGGATTCGGCCCTCAATATTTTTCCTGGTCTCCAAGAATGACATTCGTTGAGCCCGGACGGAGAGGTAGCTGATATAAAGACTGACGAGATTCATACAAGCCAATAACAGGACTTTGACATAAACCTGTAAAAGCAACAAAAGATATCCTGATCAGAAAATGTGGAGGTGATGGCAAGCCATCTCCCACTTAGAGTCAGAGATCATAGAACCTTAGTTAGGCCGCACTTGGAATATAGTGTTCAATTCTGGTGGCCACACTACCCGAAGGATGTGGAGGCTTTGGTGAGGGTACAGAAAAGACCAGAATGTTGCCTGGTATGGAGGGCATTAGCTATGAGGAGAGGTTGGAGAAACTTAGTTTGTTCTCACTGGAACGATGGAGGTTGAGGGGAGATCTGATAGAAGTCTACAAGATTATGAGAGGCATGGACAGAGTGGATAGTCAGAAGCTTTTTCCCAGGGTGGAAGAGTCAATTACTAGGGGGCATAGGTTTAAGGTGCGAGGGGCAAGGTTTAAAGGAGATGTACGAGGCAGATTTTTTACACAGAGAGTAATGGGTGCCTCGTTGCCAGGGGAGGTAGTGGAAGCAGATACGATACTGACTTTTAAGGGGCATCTTGACAAATACATGAATGGGATGGGAATAGAGGGATATGGTCCCCGGAAGGGTAGGGGTTTTAGTTCAGTCGGGCAGCATGGCCGGTGCAGGCTTGGAGGGCCGAAGGGCCTGTTCCTGTCCTGTAATTTTCTTTGTTCTTTGTTCTTTTGAGGTTTACAGCATGGAGACAGGCCTTTTGGCCCAACTTGTCCATTCTGCCCAGTTTCTACCACTAAGGTAGTCCCAATTGCCCACATTTGACCCATATCCCTCTACCCATCCCACCCATGTAACTGTCCAAATGTCTAACCCGTTCAAAAGACAAAATTGTACCCACCTCTACTACTACCTCTGGCAGTTTGTTCCAGACACTCACCATCCTCCGTGTGAAAAAATTGCCCCTCTGGACCCTTTTGTATTTCTCCCCTCTCACCTTAAACCTATGCCCTCTAGTTTTAGACTCCCCTACCTTTGGGAAAAGATCTTGACTATCTACCTTGTCTATGCCCCTCATTATTTTATAGACCTCTATAAGGTCATCCCTCAGCCTCCAACGCTCCAGAGAAAAAAGTCCCAGTCTATTCAGCCTCTCCTTATAACTCAATCCATCAAGTCCCGGTAGCATCCTAGTAAATCTTTTCTGCACTCTGTCTAGTTTAATAATATCCTTTCTATAATAGGGTGACCAGAACTGCACACAGTATTCCAAGTGTGGCCTTACCAATGTCTTGTACAACTTCAACAAGACGTCCCAACTCCTGTATTCAATGTTCTGACCGATGAAACCAAGCATGCCGAATGCCTTCTTCACCACTCTGTCCACCTGTGACTCCACTTTCAAGGAGCTCTGAACCTGTAACCCTAAATCTCTTTGTTCTATAACTCACCCCAAAGCCGTACCATTAACTGAGTAAGTCCTGCTCTGGTTCAATCCACCAAAATGCATTACCTCACATTTCACAACACACTTTCCTACCTATTATTGTGGGGTTATGGGAATAGGACCTGGGTGGGATTGTGGTTGATACAGAGGTGATGGGCCAAATGGTCTCCTTCCATATTGTAGGGATTCTATGATTATATGATAGATCGAACTAGGGCAGTACTTATTCAGTGAATGGTAGGGCATTGGGGAGAGTTACGAGACATTGGTAAGGCCACACTTGGAATACTGTGTACAGTTCTGGTCACCCTATTACAGAAAGGATATTATTAAACTAGAAAGAGTGCAGAAAAAATGTACTAGGATGCTACTAGGACTTGGTGGTTTGAGTTATAAGGAGAGGCTGGAACTTTTTTCCCTGGAGCGTAGGAGGCTGAGGGGTGATCTTAGAGAGATATATAAAATAATGAGGGGCATAAGTCAGCTAGATAGTCAATATCTTTTCCCAAAGATAGAGGTGTCTAAAACTAGAGGGCATAGGTTTAAGGTGAGAGGGGAGAGATACAAAAGTGTTCAGAGGGGCAATCTTTTCACACAGAGGATGGTGAGTGTCTGGAACAAGCTGCTGGAGGTAGTAGTAGAGGCGGGTACAATTTTGTCTTTTAGAAAGCTTTTAGACAGTTACATGGGTAAGATGGGTACAGAGGGATATGGGCCAAATGTGGGCATTTGGGACTAGTTTAGGGATTTAAAATAAAAAGGGGGGATGGACAAGTTGGGCCGAAGGGCCTGTTTCCATGCTGTAAACCTCTATGACTCTAAGATGTATGGGGTTTTCAGATGGATATAGGTAGGTTGAGTGAGTGGCAAAAACCGGGCAGATGGAATATAATGTAGGAAAGTACAAAGTTGTTCACTTTGGCAGGAAGAATGAAAAAGCAGAGTATTACTGAAACAGAGAACAGACGCAGAATTCCAAACAGCAGAGGGATCCAGGGAGACTCGTGCATGAGTATTAAAGGGTTAGTAAGCAGACACCGCATGTAATAAAGAAGGCAAATGGAATGTTACCCTTTATTACAAAAGGAATTAAACATAAAAGAAAGGATATTATGTTTTAATTATAGAGGTCATTGGTGAGACCACATCTGGAACATTGTGTGCAGTTTGGCCTTCTTATGTAAGGCAGCATGTAACTGCCTTGGAAGCAGAGGAGGTTTACTAACTGAATACCTGGAATGAGTGGGTTGTTTCATGAGGAACAGTTGGACACACGGGGCTGGTTTCCAATGGAGTTTAGAAGAGTGAAAGTGACTTGAACAAAGAACAGTACAGCGCAGGAACAGGCCCTTCGGCCCTCCAAGCCTGTGCCGATCATGATGTCCTAACTAAACTAAAAAAAATCCTTTTGTCCTTACTCGGTCCGTATCCCTCTATTCCCTCCCTATTCCTGTACCCATCCAGATGCCTCTTAAATGTTGCTAATGTGCCTGCTTCCACCACCTCCTCTGGCAGCGCGTTCCAGGCACCCATCACTCTCTGCGTGAAAAACTTCCCCCGCACATCTCCCTTAAACTTTCCCCCTCTCACCCTGAACCTGTGCCCCCGTGTAATTGACACTTCCACCCTCGGAAAAAGCCTCTGACTCTCCACCCTGTCTGTGCCTCTCATAGTTTTGTAGACCTCTATCAGGTCTCCCCTCAGCCTCCGTCTTTCCAGTGAAAACAATCCCAATTTATTCAACCTCTCCTCGTAGCCAACACCCTCGAGACCAGGCAACATCCTGGGGAACCTTCTTTGCATTCTCTCCAAAGCTTCCACATCCTTCTGGCAGTGTGGTGACCAGAACTGCACACAATAGTCCAAATGTGGCCTAACCAAGGTTCTATATAACGACACTGAGTACTCCTGTACTCAGTGCCCCGGCTGATGAAAGCAAGCAGGCCATATGCCTTCTTAATCACCTTGGCCACCTGTGTTACCACTTTTAGGGAACTGTGGACCTGCACGCCCAGATCCCTCTGTATGTCAATGTTCCTCCAGGTTCTGCCATTCACAGTATAATTCACACCTAAATTTGATCCTCCAAATGCAATACCTCTCATTTGTCCGGATTAAACTCCATCTGCCATTTCTGTGCTCAGTCTCCAATCTATTATATCCTGTTGGATCCTCTGACAATCCCCGGCACTATCAGCAACTCCACCAATCTTCATGTCATCTGAAAACTTACCAATCAGACCACCCACATTTTCCTCCAGATTATTTATATATACTACAAACAGCAGAGGTCCCAGCACTGATCCCTGCGGAACACCACTAGCTACAGATTTCCATTCTGAAAAACACCCTTCCACTGCTACTCTCTGTCTTCTATAACCAAGCTAGTTCGGTATCCATCCAGCCAGCCCACCCTGAATCCCATGTGATTTTAGTTTTTGTACCAGTCTGCCATGTGGGACCTTATCATACGCCTTACTAAAGTCCATGTAAACTACATCCACAACCCTTCCCTCATCAATTATCTTTGTCACCTCTTCAAAAAACTCAATCAAGTTGGTGAGACATGACCTTCCCCGTACAAAACCACGCTGCCTGTCACTAACTAGTCATTTTCCTCCAAATGTGCATATATCCTGTCCCTCAGTATCTTCTCCAAAAGCTTCCCCACCACTGACATCGGGCTCACCGGCTATCATTTCCTGGATTATCCCTGTTTCCTTTCCTAAACAAGGGAACAACATTGGCTACTCTCCATTCCTCTGGAACCTCGCCTGTGGTCAAAGAGGATGTGAAGATATCTGTTAAGGGCCCAGCAATTTCTTCCCTTGCCTCCCGCAGTAACCTGGGATCGATCCCATCCGGCCCCGGGGACTTGTCTCCCTTACTGCAATTTAGGATACTCAACACTTCCTCCTCCAATATATTGACATTCTCTGGAGCGTTCACACACCTTTCCCTGACCTCAACATCCCTCATGTCCTTCCCCTTGGTGAATACTGATACAAAGTACTCATTAAGGATCTCACCCACTTTCTGCGGCTCCACACATAATTTCCCTCCATTGTCCTTGCTTGGGTCTACTCTTTCTCTTGCTACCCTCTTTGTTTCTATCAGTATATAAAGAGGAAGAGAATAGTGAAAGTAGATGTTGGCCCTTTAGAAGATGGAAATGGTGAGGTAATTATGGGAAACTCAGAGATTGCAGGGGCATTAAACCAATACTTTGTCTCTGTCTTCACAGTAGAAGATAATAATTCTATCCCAAAAACTAGTTAATACAGTGGAACTTGGTGAAATTACTATAACCAGAAGATACTCAGTAAACTGAAGGATTTAAAAGTAGCTCAGTCTCCAAGACCTGATAGCCTACGCTCTAGGGTGTTAAAGGAGGTAACAGCACAGGAAGTAGAGGCATTAGTTTTGATATTCCAAAATTCCCTGGATTCCAGAAAGGTACCGGTGAATTGGACACACGTTAATGTGAAGCCCTTATTCAAGAAAGGAAAGAGGCAAAAAGTGGGAAACTACAGTCCAGTCAGCTTGACCTCAGTGGTGGGAAAGTTGCTGCAGTCAATCATTAAGGAGGAAGTGACTGAACATCTGGAGAAGCAAAGCTGAATCCACCAGTGTCAGCGCGGTTCTGTGACGGGCAAGTCCTGATTGACAAACCTGCTCGAGTTCTTTCAGGATGGAACCAGCAAGGAGATAATGGGGATCCTGTCTTCCAGAAGACATTTGATAAGGTGCCACATAGAAGACTGATCCAAAAGGTTAAACTCCAAATATCTTGGATTGAGGATTGGCTGACTAATAGAAAGCAGAGGGTTGGGATAAATGAGTCCTTCTCCATTTGGCGATCTGTAACTCGTGGGGTCCCGCAGGGTTCAGTTCTCGAACCACAATTATTTACAATCTATATCAATTATCTACATGCAGGGACAGTGTTGGCTGATGACATGAAAATAGGTGGGAAAGCAGGCTGTGATGAGGAGATAAAAAATTTACAAATGGATACTGACAGGCTAGGGGAATGGGTCAGAATCTGGCAGATGGAGTTTAATGTGGATAAATGTGAGGTTATCCATTTTGGCCAAAAAATAAAAGGGCAAATTACTATTTAAATGGGAAACAGATTCAAAAGGCATCTGTGTAGAGGGACCTGGGTATCCTTGTGCATGAGTCTCAGAAAGCGCGTATTAAGGTGCAGAATGTTATAAGAAAGGGAAATAGAATCTTGGCATTTATTGCAAAGGGTCTCGAGTATAAAAGTAGAGAATGGTGTGCCTCAGGGGTCAGTGCTGGGCCCATTGCTGTTTGTTATCGATATCAACGATTTGGATGGGAATGAACAAGGCATGATCAGTAAGTTTGCAGATGACACTAAAATAGGCGGTATTGTAGACAGTGAGGAAGGTTATCAAAAATTGCAGCAGGATCTTGATCAGCTGAGAAAGTGGGCCGAGAAATGGCAAATGGAGTTCAATACAGATAGTGGGAGGTGTTGCATTTTGGAAAGTCAAATTAAGGTAGGACTTTCACGGTGAATGGTGGGACCTTAGGGAGTATCGTGGAACAGGGGGACCTTGGAGTTCAGGTGCACGGTTCTCTGAAGGTGGAGTCACAGGCAGATAGGGCAGTGAAGAAGGCTTTTGAAGAAGACTGATGAAGGCATGCTGGCCTTCATCAGTCAGGCATTGAGTATAGAAGTTGGGAAGTTATATTGCAGTTGTACGATGGTAAGGCCACACCTTCAGTATTGTGTTCAGTTCTGGTCGCCTTGCTATAGGAAAGATGGAGTTAAACTGGAGAGAGTGCAGAAGAGATTTACAAGGATGTTGCCAAGACTCAAGGGATTGAGTTACAGGGAGAGATTGGACAGGGTAGGACTTTTTTCTTTGGAGCGTAGGAGGCTGAGGGGTGATCTTATAGAGGTCTATAAGATCATGAGGGGCATGGATAGGGTGAATGCACTCAGTCTTTTTCCCAGGTTGGGGAATCGGGAACTAGAGGGCACAGGTTTAAGTTAAGAGGGGAAAGAATTAATGGGAACCTGAAGAGCAACTTTTTTACACAGAGGGTGGTGCGTGTGTGGAATGAGCTGCCGGAGGAAGTGGTTGAGGTAGGGACATTGACAACATTTAAAAGGCATTTGGACAGATAGGTTTAGAGGGATATGGGGTGGGCCAAATGAGGTTCGCTTAGATGGGCATTTTGGTCGGCATGGACCAGTTTGGGCCGAAGGGCCTGTCTTCATGCTGTAGATTCTATGATCTATGATCTAAGTGTTGTTACAGTTGTATAAGGCATTGGTGAGGCCACACTTGGAGTATTGTGTTCAGTTTTGGTCACCTTCTTTGAGGAAGGGTGTGATGGCAGTGGAGGCGGTTCAGAAGAGGTTCACTAGATTGATTCCAGGTTTGAAGGGGCATCAATTGAGGAGCGGTTGAGGAGCTTGGGCTTGTACTCACTGGAGTACAGAAGAATGAGGGGGAGATTTGATTGAAGTATATAAAATACTCAACAGGATTTATAAAGTAAATGTCAACCAAATGTTCCCCTTTCTAGAACAGTCCAGGACAAGAGATCGTAGTTGTAGAGTAAGAGATGGGTTCAAGACAGAGATAAGGAGAAGCTACTTCTCACAGAGGGTTGTGAGGTACGGTGATACAGTGGTTAGCACTACTGCCTCACAATGCCAGGGACCCAGGTTCAATTCTCAGCTTGGGTCACTGTCTGTGCGAAGTCTGCATGTTCTCCCCGTGTCTGCATGGGTTCCTATGCTGTCCAGTTTCTTCCCACAGTCCAAAAGACGTGCTGATTTGGTGCATTGGCCATTCTAAATTCTCCCTCAGTGCCCCCGAAAAGGCGCTGGAGTGTGGCAACGGGGGATTTTCACAGTAACTTCATTGCAGTGTTAATGTAGGCCTACTTGCGAAACTAATTTTTAAAAAATTTATTCATTCGTGGAACGTGGACATCGCTGGCCGACCAGCATTTATTGTCCATCCCTCGTTGCCCAAGGGCATTTGAGAGTCAACCACATTGCTGTGGCTCTGGAGTCACATGTAGGCCAGACTGGGTAAGGACGACAGGTTTCCTTCCCGAAAGGATATTAGTGAAATAAATAAATCAATAAATCTATGGAACTCACTGGCCCTGAGTGCAGTGGATGCAGAATTGATCAATGGATTCAAAAAAGAAATAGTTAAATATTTGATCAAAAGCAGGGAAAAGGTAGGAAAGTGGAGTTCAGATGAGATGGAGATCAGCCATGATCATATAGAATGGTGGAGCGGGCTCAAAGGGCTGAATGACCAACTCTCACTCCTAATTCCTATATTCCTATGTTCCTCTTGCTCCTAATGTATGCATAAAAAGCCTTGGGATTCTCCATGACCCTGTTTGCTAAAGACATTTCAAGGTCCCTTTTAGCCCTCCTAATTCCATGTTTAAGTTCTTTCCTACTTTCACTATACTCCTCAAGAACTGTGTCAGTTTTTGGATGTCTAGGCCTATTGTATACTTGATTGACGTAAATAAAATCCTGAACAGTATTGAGAAGGTGGATATGGAAAGGATGTTTTCTCTTATGGGACAGTGCAGAATTATGGCGTCCTGTTTTAAAATTAGGGGTCTCCCTTTTAGAAACATAGAAAAACTACAGCACAATACAGGCCCTTCAGCCCACAAAGTTGTGCCGAACATGTCCCTATCTAGACGATTACTAGGCTTACCTATAACCCTCTATCTTACTAAGTTCCATGTACTTATCTAAAAGTCTCTTAAAAGACCCTATCGAATCCGCCTCCTCCACCGTTGCTGGCAGCCCATTCCACGCACCCACCACCCTTTAGGACAGAGATAGGGAGAATTTTTTTCTCTCAGAGGTTTGGAACTCTCTGCCTCAGAAAGTGATGGAAGGTCATTGAATATTTTTAAGGTGCGGGTAGATGGATTCTGGTTTCGCAACGGAATCATCGATTCTCTGGGGCAGATGGGAATGTGGAATTCAAAACACGAAGAGGTCGGCCATGATCTGGTTGAATGGAGGAGCAGGTTTGAGGGGCCGAATGGCCTACTGCTGCTCCTATTTTGTATGTTCATAGTTCATAAATAGGAGTGGTGTAAACAGCTGAGGAGGAAAGGCTAACGGAGACACAGTGCACTCTCTGAACTCAATCACTTAAACAATTATCTGGTCAAATTGGTCTCTTGGTCATGCTTCAGTTAAACTCGGTCCCAGATCTGGGGCTGATTAAAAAGGACGCCTCAATTAAGCTACATCGTATTAGTCTAAGCTGACCTGGAATTTGAATCGAGATAAAAAGAGACAAGTACCTGATGTAAGAGAATTTCGCCTCTGGCGTACCGAAATCCTTCTATTAACAAGTGAACTACTGAGGAGAAGGTCCCAGCAAGGATACACCAGAGCAGTGGGATAGGAAGCATGGTGTAAGTACCAAACACAATGAACAGGACGAACCAGGTCTCGTTGGTTTCCAAACCCATTCCCAAACCTACGAGGATCTGTGCCGACTGGTAGAGCCAAGTAGCAAGCCCAATATATTGCAGGTAGTTGTGCGAAATGGCATCTTTGCCGGCTTGAACCAGGAAACACAGAACGGAGGAGAAGAGGATGAAGATGCCCGTTACTCCACTCATTATGGGTTTAATCAGTTCGGGAGTAGCAAAGAAAAACACCATCATAATGTTAAACTTAGTGAAACAGTCTATGACGTTCATCATAACCAGGGAGATGCGTTTCTGGCGGGCGGAGTAGCGCTGGTACAGCTTCTCTAACTGACTGGATTTGAATACCTGGTTGATGGTGGGTACCAACACTCCCCGGTAACTGTAACCGGTGGACACAAAGATTTCAGACATTCTCTCACTGGGGGCCAGGGTGGGCTGGCGGACCGGGTAGACGGAGTCCTTGTCCTTGCCGGCGAACTTGGAGAAGATCTGCTGGTTGATGTCTTGGATGTATTCATTTTTGATGGTGAACTTTCTCTTTGGGACGCCATCGATGTCGGTGAGCCTCTCCTTGCGCTGGCTAATCACATTGACAATGTTTTGCCATTGGCGAGAGGTTGTAACGCTGAGGTGTGAGACTGGTAGTGTGACCATTTCGAACTCGGCAGATTCCACTAAGGTCTCCATAACTGACCTTCTCAATGCCGCAGAGATTGTCCAGAAACAGGTTGGGGGCGAGAGGCTGAAAGAACCGCTTTTTAAATCTTCAAATGCGGACAGATTCTAAAGTCGCTTCATTCTTCAGAGACTCTTCCCGTTAACCTGAATTAACATCAAAACACTTCAACATGAACTGCCAACCTGAGCGGAAAGGACCTGTTTAGATTGAAGGACAGTTTTTACTGAAACAAGGTTCAAGCATTGGAATAAGGAGAGGGTTGTACCCACTGTCTCAGTGTCTCAGTCCAGCTGGGCTGCCCATCTGTCTGTCGCTATCCAGGGTGCTGAAGAGCGCTGGCGTTAACTCCGGCCGATCCCTCGCCCCTGCTTCTGCCTCTGGCCACACTTCAGCTGTGACCCTCCCCGGAGCTTTGTGCGGTCACAATGCCATTGCTGAGGGTCTCACATTAAACAGCAGCATTGTTGGCGTCGGCAGCTCCTGTTACTGACCAGCCCTGGCACCGCGACCGCTCCGGGAGGGGAAATCCTGACCTCATCCCGACTGGCCGCAGGAGAGGACACATTGAGTCCGACAACTCGGACCAGCAGCTCCGGCAGCTCTACCCCCCTCCCCCCCCCCCCGCCCCCCGCCATGGACCAACAACTCTCCACAATGGCGAAATGCATGCGATCCATTTGTGGCTGGGGTCAGCAAGGGGAAATCCTATGAGTGATAGTACAGATAAAATTTCTTTGAAGTTTCTTCAGTAACAGAAATAGGTTGGAGAAGTTGGGATTGGTTTCCTGCCGCGAGAAGATAGAGAGAAGATTTTGATAGGGGAATTCAAAATCATGAGGCAGCTGGAGAGTGGATAGGGAGAAACTGTTCCCCCTGGGGAAAGGATTGAGAATGGGAGGGAACAAATGTAATTAATTAGCAAAGGAAGCAGTGACAACATGAGGAGAAACTTTATTTCACCCAGTAAGCGATTAGCATGTGGAATGGACTGCCCAAGAGTGTGGTGGAGGCAGGTTCAATTGAGGCATTGGAGAGGGGAATAGGGTGTCTGAAAAAGAACAATGTGCAGGACCACGGGTAAAACATAGAACATAGAAAAGCTACAGCACAAATAGGCCATTCGGCCCACAAGTTGCGCCGAACATGCCCCTACCTACTAGGCTTACCTATAACCCTCTATCTTACTAACTTCCATGAACTTATCCAAAAGTCTCTTAAAAGACCCTATCGAATCCGCCTCCACCACCACTACCGGCAGCCGATTCCACACACCCACCACCCCCTGAATGAAAAACTTACCCCTAACATCTCCTCTGTACCTACTCCCCAGCACCCTAAACCTGTGACCTCTTGTGGCAACCATTTCAGCCCTGGGTAAAAGCCTCTGAGAATCCACTCTACCAATACCCCTCAACATCTTATACACCTCTATCAGGTCACCTCTCATCCTTCGCCTCTCCAAGGAAAAAAGACCTAGCTCTCTCAACCTATCCTCATAAGGCATGCCACCTAATCCAGGCAACATCCTTGTAAATCTCCTCTGCACCCTTTCTATGGCTTCCACATCCTTTCTGTAATGAGGCGACCAGAACTGGGCACAGTACTCCAGATGGGGTCTGACCAGGGTCCTATCCAGCTGCAGCATTATCTCCCGATTTCTAAACTCAATTCCTCTATTGATGAAGGCCAGCATTCCATACGCCTTCTTAACCACAGCCTCTACCTGCGACGCTGCTTTGAGCATCCTATGAACCCGACTCCAAGATCCTTCTGATCTTCCACACAAGCGTCTTACCCTTAATATTATATTGTTTCATCCTATTCGACCTGCCAAAATGAACCACCACACACTTATATGGGTTGAAGTCCATCTGCCACTTCTCCGCCCAGTCTTGCATCTTATCTATGTCTCGTTGCAACTGCTGACATCCCTCTACACTATCCACAACCCCACCAACCTTTGTGTCATCAGCAAACTTGCCAACCCATCCTTCCACTTCCTCATCCAGATCATTTATAAAAATCACAAAGAGCAAGGGTCCCAGAACAGATCCCTGGGGCACTCCACTGGTGACCGACCTCCATGCTGAAAAAGACCCATCTACAACCACTCTTTTCCTTCTGTGGGCAAGCCAGTTCTGAATCCACAACGCAATGTCCGCTTGTATCCCATGCCCCTTCACTTTCTCAATAAGCCTTGCATGGGGCACCTTATCAAACGCCTTGCTGAAATCCATATAAACTACATCTACTGCTCTTCCCTTGTCTATGTGTCTAGTTACATCTTCAAAAAATTCAATTAGGCTCGTAAGGCATGATCTGCCTTGGACAAAGCCATGCTGGCTATTTCTGATCATACTATTCCTCTCCAGATGTTCATAAATCCTGCCTCTCAGGATCTTCTCCATCAACTTACCAACCACTGAGGTTAGACTCACTGGTCTATAATTTCCTGGGCTATCTCTTCTCCCTTTCTTGAATAACGGAACCACATCCGCAGTCCTCCAATCCTCCGGAACCTCTCCCGTCTCCATTGATGATGCAAAGATCATCGCCAGAGGCTCAGCAATCTCTTCCCTCACCTCCCACAGTAACCTGGGGTACATTCCATCTGGTCCCAGCGATTTATCTAACTTGATGCTTTTCAAAGGCTCCAACACATCCTCTTTCCTAATGTCCACATGCTCAATCTTCTCAGTCCACTGCAAGTCTGCACTGCAACTACCAAGATCCTTTTCCCCTGTGAATACTGAAGTAAAGTATTCATTGAGTACCTCTGCTATTTCTACTGGTTCTATACAGACTTTCCCACCGTCACATTTGATAGGTCCTACTCCTTCACATCTTACCTTCTTGCTCTTAACATACTTGTAGAATGCCTTGGGGTTTTCCTTTATCCTGTCTGCCAAGGCCTTCTCATGTCCCCTTTTTGCTCTTCTAATTTCCCTCTTAAGTTCCTTCCTACTAGTCGTATACTCTTCTAGATTTCTAACATTACCTAGCTCCCTGAACCTTTTGTAAGCTTTTCTTTTCTTCCTGACTAAGTTCGTTACAGCTTTCGTGCACCATGGTTCCTGTAACCTACCATAACTCCCCTGTTTCATTGGAACGTTGCTGTGCAGAGCTCCAGACAAATTTTCCTTGAAAATTTGCCACATTTCTTCTGTACATTTCCCTGAGGTAGAGTTGGGGGAGTGGCCCTCGGTGAAGAGAGAGCTTTCAGAGAGCTAGCAGACACAAATGGTCGAATGGCCTTCTGTGTTGGAATGATTCTATGAGTCGATGGGCAGAATTTTCCCATCCCACCTGCCATGGGAATCGTAGCAGGTGAGACACTGACCATGCAAAGGTCCAGTGATCTCGGGAAGGAATTTCCAGCCTTGGGGCGAGCGCGCTGGGAAAATCCCACCCTATGATTTCTATTAGTGACATAGAGGGTGCAAGTAATCAATTGGCAACCAACCTATAACCAAGTGACAACCTATCAATATATCTCAAAGACAGGGGGAGCAACAGCCAACAGACCTGATTGGTCCAACTCCATGGATAGAACATAACAATTATGTTGAGAATAAATAGCCATCAGTTTCTGGTTAATGAAATCAATCACATTCTCCATGATAATGGCACAGTAAAAACTAATCAGCCATAGAGTCATAGAGGTTTACAGCATGGAAACAGGCCCTTCGGTCCAACTTGTCCATGCCGTCCCTTTTTGTTTTAACCACGAAGCTAATCCCAATTGCCTGCATTTGGCCCATATCCCTCTATACCCATCTCACCCATGTAACTGTCTAAATGCTTTTTAAAGGACAACATTGTATCCGGCTCTACTACTACCTCTGGCAGCTTGTTCCAGACACTCACCACCCTCTGTGAAAAAATTGCCTCCCTGGACACTTTTGTATTTCTCCCCTCTCACCTTAAACCTATGCCCTCTAGTTTTAGACTCCCCTACCTTTGAGAAAAGATGTTGACTATCTAGCTGATCTATGCCCCTCATTATTTTATAGACCTCTATAAGATCATCCTTCAGCTTCCTACACTCTAGGGAAAAAAGTCCCTGTCTATCCAGCCTCTCCTTATAACTCAAACCATCAAGTCCTGGTAGCATCCTAGTAAATCCTTTCTGCACTCTGTCTAGTTTAATATTATCCTTTCTATAATAGGGTGACCAGAATTGCACACAGTATTCCAAGTGTGGCCTTACCAATGTCTTGTACAACTTCAACAAGACGTCTCAACTCCTGTTTTCAATGTTCTGACCAATGAGGCCAAGCATGCCGAATGCCTTCTTCACCACTCCGTCCACCCGTGACTCCACATTCAAGGAGCTATGAACCTGTAGCCCTAGATCTCTTTGTTCTATAACTCTCCCCAATGCCCTACCATGAGTAAGTCCTTCCACAATAGGAAGTTTCTCTCTATCTATTCTTTTCTGACGCCTCTTAATTTTGTACATTTCTATCAAATCCCTTCTTAATATTCTGTTGGCCAAGGAGTACAACTCCAGCTTCTCCAAGCTATCCTCATCCCTGGACCATTCTCATGAATCTTTTCTTCACCAACTAATGCCTTTACATCCTTCTGATAACAAGGTACCCAGAACTGGACACAGTCTTCAGCTGAGGTCATATCTGTGTTTTATACAGGTGTATCAAAAAAGTTCTCATTTTTGTACTCCGTGTTCCTATTTAGAGTGAGAAGTCTCACAACACCAGGTTAAAGTCCAACAGGTTTATTTAAATCATAGAAATCCTACAATGCAGAAGGAGGCCATTCGGCCCATCGAGTCTGCACCGACCACAATCCCACCCAGGCCCTACCCCACATATTTACCCACTAATCCCTCTAATTTACGCATCTCAGGACTCTAAGGGGCAATTTTTAACCTGGCCAATCAACCTAACCCGCACATCTTTGGAATGTGGGAGGAAACCGGAGCAACCGGAGGAAACCCACGCAGACACGAGGAGAATGTGCAAACTCCACACAGACAGTGACCCGAGCCGGGAATCGAACCCGGGACCCTGGAGCTGTGGAGCAGCAGTGCTAACCACTGTGCTACCGTGCCGCCCATTTAGTAGCAAAAGCCACTAGCTTTCGGAGCGCTCACTGCTCCTTCATCAGGTGAGTGGGATTTCAGTTCACAAGCAGGACATATAAAGACACAAACTCAATTTACAAAATAATGGTTGGAATGCGAGTCTTTACAGGTAATCAAGTCTTAAAGGTGCAGACAATGTGAGTGGAGAGAGGGTTAAGCACAGGTTAAAGAGATGTGTATTGTCTCCCGAAGATAAGCATTCGGGTAAGCGTTCTCCAAGGCAGCCTTCACGACACACGACAACGCAGAGTCGCTGAGCAGAGACTGATAGCCAAGTTCCGCACACATGAGGACGGCCTCAACCGGGATATTGGGTTCATGTCACACTATCTAAAACCCCCACGACTTGCCTGGACTTGCAAAATCTCACTAACTGTCCTGTCTGGAGACAATACACATCTCTTTAACCTGTGCTTAACCCTCTCTCCACTCACATTGTCTGTATCTTTAAGACTTGATTACCTGTGAAGACTCGCATTCCAACCATTATTTTGTAAATTGAGTTTGTGTCTTTATAAGCACTGTTTGTGAACTCCCACTCACCTGACGAAGGAGCAGCGAGCGCTCCGAAAGCTAGTGGCTTTTGCTACCAAATAAACCTGTTGGACTTTAACCTGGTGTTGTGAGACTTCCTACAATGTTTACCACAGTCCAACGCCGGCATCTCCACATCATTCCTATTTAGAGTCATAGAGGTTTACAGCATGGAAACAGGCCCTTCGGCCCAGCTTGTCCATGTTGCCCATTTTTTAAAAAACCCCTAAGCTAATCCCAATTGCCCGCATTTGGCCCATATCCCTCTATACCCATCGTACCCATGTAACTATCTAAATGCTTTTTAAAAGACAAAATTGTACCCGCCTCTACTACTACCTCTGGCAGCTTGTTCCAGACACTTACCATCCTCTGTGTGAAAAAATTGCCCCTCTGGACACTTTTGTATCTCTCCCCTCTCACCTTAAACCTATGCCCTCTCGTTTTAGACTCCCCTACCTTTGGGAAAAGATATTGACTATCTACCTTGTCTATGCCCTTCATTATTTTATAGACCTCTATAAGGTCACCCCTCAGCCTCCAACGCTCCAGAGAAAAAAGTACCAGTCTATCCAGCCTCTCCTCAAACCATCAAGTCCCGGTAGCATCCTAGTAAATCTTTTCTGCACTACTTTCTAGTTTAATAATATCCTTTCTATAATAGGGTGACCAGAACTGTACATAGTATTCCAAGTGTGGCCTTGCCAATGTCTTGTACAACTTCAACAAGACGTCCCAACTCCTGTATTCAATGTTCTGGCCAATGAAACCAAGCATGCCGAATGCCTTCTTCAGCACTCTGTCCACCTGTGACTCCACTTTCAAGGAGCTATGAACATGTACCCCGAGATCTCTTTGTTCTGTAACTCTCCCCAACGCCCTACCATTAACTGAGTAAGTCCTGCCCTGGTTCAATCTACCAAAATGCATCACCTCGCATTTGTCTAAATTAAACTCCATCTGCCATTCGTCAGCCCACTGGCCCAATTGATCAAGATCCCAAGGAGGGGGGATGAGAAGTCCTTGGCGGGTCGGATCAAGGAAAACCCCAAGGCTTTTTACTCTTATGTGAGAAATAAAAGAATGACCAGGGTGAGGTTAGGGCCGGTCAAGGACAGTAGTGGGAACTTGTGCATGGAGTCAGTAGAGATAGGGGAGGTGATGAATGAATACTTTTCTTCAGTGTTCACCAAGGAGAGGGGCCATGTTTTTGAGGATGTGAGTGTGATACAGGCTGATAGGCTGGAGGAGGTAGATGTTCTGAGGGAAGATGTATTAGCAATCTTGAAAAACCTGAGGGTCGATAAGTCCCCTGGGCCAGATGGGATATATCCTAGGATTCTTTGGGAGGCAAGGGATGAGATTGCAGAGCCTTTGGCTTTGATCTTTGGGTCCTCACTGTCCACGGGGATAGTCATGATGTGGAGATGCCGGCGTTGGACTGGGGTAAACACAGTAAGAGTTTTAACAACACCAGGTTAAACCAGTTGGACTTTAACCTGGTGTTGTTAAAACTCTCACGGGGATAGTGCCAGAGGACTGGAGAGTGGTGAATGTTGTTCCTCAAGAAAAGAAATAGGAATGACCCTGGCAATTATAGGCTGGTTAGTCTTACTTCGGTGGTCTGTAAGTTAATGGAAAAGGTCCTGAGGGATAGGATTTATGACCATTTGGAAAGATGCAGCTTAATCCGGGATAGTCAAGTAGATTCGTGAAGGAGAAGTCTTGCCTCACAAATTTGATTGAATTCTTTGAGGAGGTAACTAAGTGTGTAGATGAAGGTAGAGCAGTTGATGTCGTATACAGGGATTTTAGTAAGGCTCCCCATGGTCCGCCCATGAAGAAAGTAAGAAGGTGTGGGATAGAACAAAGAACAAAGAACAGTACAGCACAGGAAACAGGCCCTTCGGCCCTCCAAGCCCGTGCCGCTCCTTGGTCCAACTAGACCAATCGTTTGTATCCCTCCATTCCCAGGCTGCTCATGTGACTATCCAGGTAAGTCTTAAACGATGTCAGCGTGCCTGCCTCCACCACCATACTTGGCAGCGCATTCCAGGCCCCCACCACCCTCTGTGTAAAAAACGTCCCTCTGATGTCTGAGTTATACTTCGCCCCTCTCAGCTTGAGCCCGTGACCCCTCGTGATTGTCACCTCCGACCTGGGAAAAAGCTTCCCACTGTTTACCCTATCTATACCCTTCATAATCTTGTACACCTCTATTAGATCTCCCCTCATTCTCCGTCTTTCCAAGGAGAACAACCCCAGTCTATCCAATCTCTCCTCATAGCTAAGACCCTCCATACCAGGCAACATCCTGGTAAACCTTCTCTGCACTCTCTCCAATGCCTCCACGTCCTTCTGGTAGTGCGGCGACCAGAACTGGACGCAGTACTCCAAATGTGGCCTAACCAGCGTTCTATACAGCTGCATCATCAGACTCCAGCTTTTATACTCTATACCCCGTCCTATAAAGGTATGGAGGGTCTTAGCATTTGATAAGGTCCCCCATGGTCGGCTTATGATGAAAGTGAGGAGGTGTGGGATAGAGGGAAAGTTGGCCGATTGGATAGGTAACTGGCTGTCTGACCGAAGACAGAGGGTGGTGGTCGATGGAAAATTTTCGGATTGGAGGCAGGTTGCTAGCGGTGTGCCGCAGGGATCAGTGCTTGGTCCTCTGCTCTTTGTGATTTTTATTAATGACTTAGAGGAGGGGGCTGAAGGGTGGATCAGTAAATTTGCTGATGACACCAAGATTGGTGGAGTAGTGGATGAGGTGGAGGGCTGTTGTAGGCTGCAAAGAGACATAGATAGGATGCAAAGCTGGGCTGAAAAATGGCAAATGGAGTTTAACCCTGATAAATGTGAGGTGATTCATTTTGGTAGGACAAATTTAAATGTGGATTACAGGGTCAAAGGTAGGGTTCTGAAGACTGTGGAGGAACAGAGAGATCTTGGGGTCCATATCCACAGATCTCTAAAGGTTGCCAGTCAAGTGGATAGAGCTGTGAAGAAGGCCTATAGTGTGTTAGCTTTTATTAACAGGGGGTTGGAGTTTAAGAGCCGTGGGGTTATGCTGCAACTGTACAGGACCTTGGTGAGACCACATTTGGAATATTGTGTGCAGTTCTGGTCACCTCACTATAGGAAGGATGTGGAAGCGCTGGAAGGAGTGCAGAGGAGATTTACCAGGATGCTGCCTGGTTTGGAGGGTAGGTCATATGAGGAAAGGTTGAGGGAGCTCGGGCTGTTCTCTCTGGAGCGGAGGAGGCTGAGGGGAGACTTAATAGAGGTGTATAAAATGATGAAGGGGATAGATAGAGTGAACGTTCAAAGACTATATCCTCGGGTGTATGGAGCTATTACAAGGGGGCATAACTATAGGGTTCGTGGTGGGAGATACAGGACGGATATCAGAGGTAGGTTCTTTACGCAGAGAGTGGTTGGGGTGTGGAATGGACTGCCTGCAGTGATAGTGGAGTCAGACATTTTAGAAACATTTAAGCGGTTATTGGATAGGCACATGGAGCACACCAGGATGATAGGGAGTGGGATAGCTTGATCTTGGTTTCAGATAAAGCTCGGCACAACATCGTGGGCCGAAGGGCCTGTTCTGTGCTGTACTGTTCTATGTTCTATACCATATGCCTTCTTCACCACCTTCTCCACCTGTGTTGCCACCTTCAAGGATTTGTGGACTTGCACACCTAGGTCCCTCTGTGTTTCTATACTCCTGATGACTCTGCCATTTATTGTATAACTCCTCCCTACATTATTTCTTCCAAAATGCATCACTTCGCATTTATCCGGATTAAACTCCATCTGCCACCTCTCCGCCCAATTTTCCAGCCTATCTATATCCTGCTGTATTGCCCGACAATGCTCTTAGCTATCCGCAATTCCAGCCATCTTCGTGTCATCCGCAGTAACTGGCTATCTCATAGAAGACAGAGGGTGGTGGTGGATGGAAAATTTTCAGACTGAAGACCAGTTACCAGCGGTGTACCACAGGGATCAGTGCTGGGTCCTCTGCTATTTGTGATTTTTATCAATGACTTGGAGGAGGGGGCTGAAGGGTGGGTCAGTAAATTTGCTGATGACACCAAGATTGGTGGAGTAGTGGATGAGGTGGAGGGCTGTTGTAGGCTGCAAAGAGACATTGATAGGATGCAGAACTGGGCTGAAAAATGGCAGATGGAGTTTAAGCCTGATAAGTGCGAGGTGATTCATTTTGGGAGGACAAATTTAAATGCGGATTACAGGGTCAATGGCAGGATTATGAGGAATATGGAGGAACAGAGATATCTTGGGGTTCATATCCACAGATCTCTGGAGGTTGCCACTCAAGTGGATAGAGCCGTGAAGAAGGCCTATATTGTGTTTGCGTTTATTAACAGGGGGTTTGAGTTTAAGAGCCGTGGGGTTATGCTGCAACTGTACAGGGCCTTGGTGAGGCCACATTTGGAATATTGTGTGCAGTTCTGGTCACCGCACTATATGAAGGATGTGGAAGCACTGGAAAGAGTGCAGAGGAGATTTACCAGGATGCTGCCTGGTTTGGAGGGTAGGTCTTATGAGGAAAGGTTGAGGGAGCTAGGGCTTTTCTCTTTAGAGCGGAGGGGGTTGAGAGGTGACTTAATAGAGGTTTATAAGATGATGAGGGGGATAGATAGAGTGGATGTTCAGAGACTACTTCCTCGGGTGGATGTAGCTGTTACGAGGGGGCATAACTATAAGGTTCATGTGGGAGATATAGGAGGGATGTCTGAGGTAGGTTCTTTACTCAGAGAGTGGTTGGAGTGTGGAATGGACTGCCTGCTGTGATAGTGGAGTCGGACACTTTAGGAACTTTCAAGCGGTTATTGGATAGGCACATGGAGCACACCAGAATGATAGGGAGTGGGATAGCTTGATCTTGGTTTCGGACAAAGCTCGGCACAACATCGTGGGCCGAAGGGCCTGTACTGTACTGTTCTATGTTCTATCCAGTTGCAATTGGAGATAATTTTCTTCGCTGTCCACTATGCCACCAATCTTAGTGTCATCTGCAAACTCACCAACCATGCCCCCTATATTCTCATCCAAATCATTCATATAAATGACAAATAACAGTGGACCCAGCACTGATCCCTGAGGCACACCGCTGGTCACAGGCCTCCAGTTTGAAAAACAATCCTCTGCAACAAATTTTGTATCCATTTAGATACATCACCCTGGATCCCGTGAGATTTAACCTGATGCAACAACCTACCATGCAGTACCTTGTCAAAGGCCTTGCTAAAGTCCGTGCAGACAACATCAACTGCACTGTCCTCATCTACCTTCTTGGTTACCCCTTCAAAAAACTCAATCAAATTTGTGAGACATGATTTTCCACTCACAATGCCACTTATAAAGCCCAGAATGATGTAAGATTTATTAACCACTCTCTCAACCTTGAAACATTTGTACACATGTACCCTCAACTCTCTGCTCCTTTAAAATGGAGTCCTTTATTTTGTGTTGCCTTTCCCTCATTCTTCTGAATAAAATTAATCATTTCACCTGCCATTTGTCCATACATCCCATCATCTTCTGTCCTCATCGTTTCTTATATATCCCTGTCCTCATCATTTACAGGATACAGGATACAATTTTGAATTTACGCGCTATACACCCACACCCATATGCCATTTATATATATATATATTCAGTATGAATAACAACCATTTACCAGTACTCTCCATTTCCTGTCAAACAGCTCATTTTGTATCCATGTTACTGTTGGCCCTTTTATTCCATGTGCTTTAATTTTGCTGACAAGCCTGTTATGTGGCACTTTATTAAATGTCTTTTGAAATCTATGTGCACCACATCAATCAAATTATCCTTATTAATACTGTTACCTCATCACAAATCTCAAGCAAGTTAATTGGCTGGAATTTTGCCGCCCCACCCGCCATGGGAATCGCAGCGGGCGAGGGGCAGACAATGGGAAGGTCGGTTGATCTCGGGCGGGATTTTACGGTTTCTGGACAAGCGAGGCCATAAAAGGATTTTGATCCCTGTGTCTAATGAGGAATAGAAGATTATGCCCAATGCTTCTGCAATTTTCATCCTTGTTTCCTGTGCTGTAAAACTCTGTGATCCTTCAGCTTTTTTTTTTGGTATTTCATGGGACATGGGCTTTCCTGCCTAAACCAGCGTTTATTGGCCATTTCGATTTGCTGTTAAAAGGTGGTGGTGAGCTGCCTTCTTGAAACGCTGCAATCCATGTGGTGTAGGTGCACCTCCAGTGCTGATAGGGAGGCAGTTCTAGGATTTTGACCCAGTGATCATGAGGGATATTTACAAATCAGGGTGGTGAGTGGCTTAGAGGGCAACTTCCAGATGGTGGTGTTCCTGTGCATCAGCTGTCCTTGTTCTAGGTCAGGGGTGGGCAAACTGCCTCGCAAGTTGCACGTGGATCTTTTCACATGAAGCGTGACTCCTCTTGGTGTGGATTCAGTCACAGAAGCAAACTGCTGAAAGACAAATTGCAGAATTCTTTTCAGTTTCATTGCTGAGGGATATTATTCTCATCACTTTCGTCCAATCTGATGTTTCAGACAATCTTTCTCAACATTCAGAAGTCTACAAACAACCATTTCTGGGTTTATAAGTCATGAAATTAACTTAGACTTTGGGTAGAATTTTCCCAGCCCAGTGGAGGCAGGACCAGGGTCTGGAAAAATAGCAGCACTTGCCTTTGTGTCGACTATTCCTGCTGCCTGCATTCACTTCAGGAGCCCACATTCCACCCTGGCATAGTGGTTAGTGCTGCTGCCTCACAGCGCCAGGGACCTGGGCTCAATTCCGGCCTTAGGTGACTGTGTGGAGTCTGCATGTTCTCCCCATGTCTGCGTGGGTTTCCTCCGGGTGCTCCAGTTTCCTCCCACACTCCAAAGATGTGCGGATTAAGTAGATTGGCCGTGCTAAATTGCCCTTAATGTGAGAGGGATGAGCAGGGTAAATACATGGGGTTACAAGGATAGGGCCTGGGTCGGATTGTTATCAGTGCAAGCTTGATGGGCTGAATGGCCTCCTTCTATACTGTAGGGATTCTATGATTCCATGAAATAATTTTTTTTAAATGGCAAATTGGTTACATGCTGTGTTATCAACTTGGCAGGTTAGAAAAGGCGAAGACACTTTGACATTGACCAGTTCCATTTAACGCCATTACCTGCTGATCTGAGGTAGGTCACTGGACCTGATTGGCATGATTTTGTTGCAACATCGCAGACTCCCGAACCCACCTGCTCACTGCTGACTATCGCATGTCACTCTAAGTTTCAGAATGTTTGGCTACCTCTGTTCTAGGTGGGAGAGAAAGCAGGTGTGGAATGTTCTGTCACAGGAGAGTTGGTTCGTCGCTGCGATGACCAAACACATTGACGAAGGAAGAGCGGTGGATGTGGTCTATATGGACTTCAGCAAGGCGTTCGATAAGGTCCCCCATGCAAGACTTCTTGAGAAAGTGAGAGGGCATGGGATCCAAGGGGCTGTTGCCTTGTGGATCCAGAACTGGCTTGCCTGCAGAAGGCAGAGAGTGGCTGTGGAGGGGTCTTTCTCTGCATGGAGGTCAGTGACCAGTGGAGTGCCCCAGGGATCTGTTCTGGGACCCTTGCTGTTTGTCATTTTCATAAATGACCTGGATGAGGAAGTGGAGGGATGGGTTGGTAAGTTTGCTGATGACACCAAGGTAGGTGGTGTTGTGGATAGTTTGGAGGGATGTCAGAAGTTGCAGCGAGACATAGATAGAATGCAAGACTGGGCGGAGAAGTGGCAGATGGACTTCAACCCGGATAAGTGTGTAGTGATCCATTTTGGCAGATCCAATGGGATGAAGCAGCAGTATAATATGAAGGGTACCATTCTTAGCAGTGTAGAGGATCAGAAGGACCTTGGGGTCCGGGTCCATAGGACTCTTAAATCGGCCTCGCAGGTGGAGGATGCGGTCAAGAAGGCGTACGGCGTACTAGCCTTCATTAATCGAGGGATTGAATTTAGGAGTCGGGAGATAATGCTGCAGCTTTATAGGACCCTGGTTAGACCCCACTTGGAGTACTGCGCGCAGTTCTGGTCACCTCATTACAGGAAAGATGTTGAAGCCATTGAAAGGGTGCAGAGGAGATTTACAAGGATGTTGCCTGGATTGAGGGGCATGCCTTATGAGGATAGGTTGAGGGAGCTTGGTCTCTTCTTCCTGGAGAGACGAAGGATGAGAGGTGACCTGATAGAGGTTTACAAGATGTTGAGAGGTCTGGATAGGGTAGACTCTCAGAGGCTATTTCCAAGGGCTGAAATGGTTGCTACGAGAGGACACAGGTTTAAGGTGCTGGGGGGTAGGTACAGAGGAGATGTCAGGGGTAAGTTTTTCACTCAGAGGGTGGTGGGTGAGTGGAATCGGCTGACGTCGGTGGTGGTGGAGGCAAACTCGTTGGGGTCTTTTAAGAGACTTCTGGATGAGTACATGGGATTTAATGGGATTGAGGGCTATAGATAGGCCTAGAGGTAGGGATATGATCAGCGCAACTTGTAGGCTGAAGGGCCTGTTTGTGCTGTGGCTTTCTATGTTCTATGTTCTATCTTGTAGATGGTGAACTGTTGCTGGCATTGCATCAGTGGTGGAGGCAGTGGATGTTGGAGGTTGTGAATGAGGTGCCAATTGAGTTAGCTGCTGTGTGCTGGATGATATAATTGGAGCTGCACTTATCTAGGCAAGTGGAGAATATTCTATCACTCTCCTGACTTGTGGCTTCTAAGATGGTGAACAGACTTTGGGGAGTCAGGAGGTGAGTTACCCTCTGCAGAATCCGCAGCAGCTGACCTGCTGTTGTAGATGTGATATCTATATGGCTGGTTAGGGAGACGGGGTCATGGCTAAAGTATTAAATTAATACTTTACATCCGTTTTTATCATGGAAGTAGATGCTACCCAGGACATGGTGACTGTTCATCCGTTAGTAAGAATCATCCAGTAGCAAACAATAATAAACAAAAAACACTTCACAAAGTAAATCCAAAGTAAAGGTTTAATAAGGATCCTTCATTACACCACCACTTGGACCAGACGTGCTTTCCCCCAATCCCTATCTGCAGAAAATGCAGATGTATGGGATTGGGGGTGATCTAGGAAATTGGATCAGGAATTGGCTAGCGGATAGGAAACAGAGGGTGGTGGTTGATAGTAAATATTCATCATGGAGTGCGGTTACAAGTGGTGTACCTCAGGGATCTGTTTTGGGGCCACTGCTGTTTGTAATATTTATTAATGATCTGGATGAGGGTATAGTTGGGTGGATTAGCAAATTTGCTGATGACACCAAAGTCGGTGGTGTGGTAGACAGTGAGGAAGGGTGTCGTAGTTTGCAGGAAGACTTAGACAGGTTGCAAAGTTGGGCCGAGAGGTGGCGGATGGAGTTTAATGCGGAGAAGTGTGAGGTAATTCACTTTGGTAGGAATAACAGATGTGTTGAGTATAGGGCTAACGGGAGGACTTTGAATAGTGTGGAGGAGCAGAGGGATCTAGGTGTATGTGTGCATAGATCCCTGAAAGTTGGGAATCAAGTAGATAAGGTTGTTAAGAAGGCATATGGTGTCTTGGCGTTTATTGGTAGGGGGATTGAATTTAGGAGTCGTAGCGTTATGTTGCAACTGTACACAACTCTGGTGCGGCCGCACTTGGAGTACTGTGTGCAGTTCTGGTCCCCACATTACAGGAAGGATGTGGAGGCTTTGGAGAGGGTGCAGAGGAGGTTTACCAGGATGTTGCCTGGTATGGAGGGGAGATCCTATGAGGAGAGGCTGAGGGATTTGGGATTGTTTTCGCTGGAAAGGCGGCGGCTAAGAGGGGATCTTATTGAAACATATAAGATGATTAGAGGTTTAGATAGGGTGGATAGTGATAGCCTTTTTCCTCTGATGGAGAAATCCAGCACGAGGGGGCATGGCTTTAAATTGAGGGGGGGTAGTTATAGAACCGATGTCAGGGGTAGGTTCTTTACCCAGAGGGTGGTGAGGGATTGGAATGCCCTGCCAGCATCAGTAGTAAATGCGCCTAGTTTGGGGGCGTTTAAGAGATCCGTAGATAGGTTCATGGACGAAAAGAAATTGGTTTAGGTTGGAGGGTCACAGTTTTTTTTTTAACTGGTCGGTGCAACATCGTGGGCCGAAGGGCCTGTTCTGCGCTGTAATGTTCTATGTTCTATGTTCTATGCTTCCGATTTCTACCGGGTCAGCTGGTCATCTCATCACCACAGTATGTTGCCATTGGTCATGTTGTATTAGTGACAGATGAGGAAACTCTTTCTAGAAGGGTTCAAAATTGAAAAGGAAAAAGTGTTGAATAGACTGTAGGTTCTGAAACTTGACAAGGCACCAGGGCCAGAGGAAATGCATCCAAGGATATTGAGGAGAGTGAGAATGAAACTTGCAGGGGCACTGGCCATCATTTTCCAGTCTTCTCTAGATTCTGGAGGGTGCCAGAGGACTGAAGAAATGTAAATGTTACATTGTTCTAAAAAACGTTTTCAGGATTGCCCCAGCAATTACAGGCCAGTCCGTTTAACATCAGTGATGGGTGAGCTTCCAGAAACATTTACTTGGGAATGAATTAATAGTCACGTGGAAAAATGTGGATTGATTAGAAAGAGCCAGCATGGAGGATGGAATAAAGGAGAAATCATGTTTAACTAACTTGCTGGAGTTTTTTGAAGAGGTAACAGGGAGGGTCGATGAGAGTAATGATGTTGATGTGATGAACATGGACTTTCAGAAGACACACAACAGGGTTGTGAGAGAAGTTATAACATATGGAATAAGAGGGGAGTAGCGATGTGGATACAAAATCGGTTGAATAATAGGAAGCAGGGAACGATGGACAATGGGTATTTTTCAGGCTTGAGGAAGGTTTGTAGTGATGTTCCCCAGCGTCAGTTTTGGGACCTTAGCTTTTTCTGATATATATTAATGATCTAGATCTTGCAGGGGGCAATTTAAAAGTTTGCAGATGATACAAAACTTGGAGATCTTGTAAACAGTTAGGACAGAGTTGAACTTCAAAATGACATAGACAAGTTGGTGGAGTGGGAAGATAGGTGACAGAGGAAGTTCAGTGCGGAAGAGTCAGGTGGTGCATTTTAGTAGGAAGAACATGGAGAAATAGTAAGGGGGGAAATTCTCAAAGGGGTGCAGGAGCAGAGGGACCAAGGCGTAAATGTACATAGAGCAGACTCTTCTCTGAACAGCTTCTAATGAACTTATATCCTTTCTTAAATAAAGAGACCAAAACTGTGCGTAGTACTATGCCAATGCCCTTTTACATTCCATTCCCCGTGCAACAAAGGAACATAGGAAATAGGAGCAGAAATAGGCAACTCAAACCCTTAACCCTACTCTGCAATTTAATTAGATCACGGCTGATCTTCCACTTTAACACATTTTCCCACATTATCCTCATATTCCTGATCTCCTTACTACTTAACAACTTCTGTCTTGACTAAACCTCGTAAGAAGTCTAACAACACCAGGTTAAAGTCCAACAGGTTTATTTGGTAGCAAGAGCCACTAGCTTTCGGAACAGGCTGTTCCTTCGTCAGGTGGGTGGGAGTTCTGATCACAAACAGGGCACAAAGACACAAACTCAATTTACATGAATAATGAGTAGAATGTGAGTCTTTACAGCTAATCAAGTCTTAAAGGTACCGACAATGTGAGTGGAGGGAGCATTAAGCACAGGTTAAAGAGATGTGTATTGTCTCCAGACAGGACAGCTAGTGAAATTTTACACATCCAGGCAAGTTGTGGGGGTTACAGATAGTGTGACATGAACCCAATATCCCGGTTGAGGCCGTCCTCATGTGTGCGGAACCTGGCTATCAGTCTCTGCTCAGCGACTCTGCGCTGAGGGCCTCTTCTGCGCTGTGTGGTGCTATGATTCTACGATTCTGTTATAAATTCTCTTGTGTCTGTCTGTAATGGACCCACATTTGTCTTTGCTGATCTTTACCTTTTTACATATCTAAAGAAGCTTTTACATCCGGTTTTTATGCTTTTTGCTAATTTACATTGATATTCCACTTTTTAAAATTAATTTCTTGGTTCTCCTTTGCTGAATTTTAAAAAGCTCTCAATCCACAGGCCTACAATTTCTTTAACAACTTTACAAACCTCTTCCTTCATCTGATATATTTATCTTCTCTTACAATAAAAGCAAAATACTTGGAATGCTTGAAATCTAAAATAAAAACAGAAAATGCTGGAAAAACTCAGTAAATCTGGCAGCATCCATGAAGTGAGAAACATAGTTAATGGTTCCAAGTCCAATATGATTCTTCCTCAGAATTCAAGTCACATTGGAGTTGAAACATTAACATTTTCTCTTCACCAATGCTACCAGACCTGCTGAGTTTCTCCAGTATTTGCTGTTTATATTTGCTCTGTCTTCTCTTGCTGGCCATAGTTGGGTAACTTTTTCTGTTGGGTGTTTATGCCTTGAAGGAATGTATAATTCCTGTAAACCTTGTATTAACTCTTTAAATGCTAACCATTCCCTGTCTGCCATCATACTGTGTAATGTATTTCCCCAACTTATCACAGTCAATTAGCCCCTCATACCTTCGTACTTCCCTTTATTTACATTTTAATTTGGATTGAACTTACATCACTTTCAAAATTATTATAAAATTCTCTCATACTCTGCTCACTGTTCCCTAAAGGCTCCTTTACAACAAGATTAACCCTTTCGCTTTGAACAATACTAGATCTAAAATTGCCCGTTGCCTGGATGGTTCCTCAACATACTGCTCTAGAAAACCATAAAAACATAAGAACTAGGATCAGGAGTCGGCCATCTGGCCCCTTGAGCCTGTTCCGCCATTCAATAAGATCATGGCTGATCTTTTTGTGGACTCAGCTCCACTTACCTGCCCGCTCACCATAACCCTTAATTCCTTTACTGTTCAAAAATGTATCTATCCTTGCCTTAAAAACATTCAATGAGGTAGCCTCAACTGCTTCACTGGGCAGGGAATTCCACAGATTCACAGTCCTTTGTGTGAAGAAGTTCCTCCTCAACTCAGTCCTAAATCTGCTCCCCCGTATTTTGAGTCTATGCCCCCTAGTTCTAGTTTCACCAGCCAATGGAAACAACTTCCCTGCTTCTATCTTATTTATTCCTTTCATAATCTTATATGTTTCTTGCAGACATCTTGTAAACATTTCAGGAATTCTTCCTGCACAGCATTAGTGCTAGCTCGGTTTACCCAATCTCTATGTAGATTGAGGACCCCATGATTACGATATTACGCTTGTCACATACACCTCCTGATTTATACCACGGCCGGCATTCCCCCTGCTGTTTGATGGTCTATAAATAACTGCCTCCAATACTTGCTGCCATTGGCTGTTTCTGAGCTCCATCCAAACTGATTCGATAACGTCAAATTCTGATCCAAGATCTTCTCTCACGAAGGTACTGCCCTCTGCTGTCAGTATTCAATAACACTTTTTAACACAGTGATTCTATGCCAAAACTAAACTGACATGATCTACAGTTTGTGGAAGAATGCAATTTCATTCCCATGCTGCACCAGGTTTGCACAGCACTTTTGACCTCCGGAATTCTGCAACTCCTGTCCTTGTGCATGAATCACAAGGAGTTGGTTTGCAGGTGCAGCCGGTAATTAAGAAGGCAAATGGAATTTTGTCCTTCATTGCGAGAGGGATGGAGTTTAAAAACAGCGAGGTTGTGTTGCAGCTGTACAAGGTGCTGGTGAGGCCACACCTGGAGTACTGTGTACAGTTTTGGTCTCCTTACTTGAGAAAGGATATACTGGCACTGGAGGGGGTGCAGAGGAGATTCACTAGGTTGATTCTGGAGTTAAAAGGGTTGGCTTATGAGGAGAGACTGAGCAGACTGGGACTATACTCATTGGAATTCAATAGAATGAGGGGAGATCTTATAGAAACATATAAAATTATGAAGGGAATAGATAAGATAGAAGCAGGGAAGTTGTTTCCACTGGCGGGTGAAACTAGAACTCAGGGGCATAGCCTCAAAATAAGGGGGAGCAGATTTAGGACTGAGTTGAGGAGGAACTTCTTCACACAAAGGGTTGTGAATGTGTGGAATTCCCTGCCCAGTGAAGCAGTTGAGGCTACCTCATTGAATGTTTTTAAGGCAAAGATAGATAATTTTTTAAAAGTTTATTCATTAGTCACAAGTAAGGCTTACATTACCACTGCAACGAAGTTACTGTGAAATTTCCCTAGTCGCCACAGTCCAGCCGGCGCCTGTTCGGGTCAATGCGCCCTAACCAGCACGTCTTTCAGAATGTGGGAGGAAACTGGAGCACCCGGAGGAAACCCACGCAGACACGGGGAGAATATGCAAGCTGCACACAGTGACCCAAGCTGGGAATCGAAGCAGCAGTGATAACCACTGTGCTACCGTGCCGCCCGCTTTTGAACAGTAAAGGAATTAAGGGTTATGGTGAGCGGGCGGGCAAGTGGAGCTGAGTCCATGAAAAGATCAGCCATGATCTTATTGAATGGCGGAGCAGGCTCGAGGGGCCAGATGGCCTACTCCTGCTCCTAGTTCTCATGTTCTTATGAACCACCATGAGTTCCATGGGAAATCTCTAAATGATCCCCCTGTGGGGCTTGTTAAGTATGAGTTCTCTTGGTAACAGGCAATGGCCTGCCCAGGTGGAACCTGTCACCTGAGCCCTTTATAAGGCAGACACTGGGAAGGGTCTGCAGATTGTGCTGGATTGGGACTTGTATGAGAACTGTTGTTCCAGTTGGGTCTTGTCTGCCCTAGAAGGCGACATCCTGGACGGTGACGCCCTGGACAGTGAAATCTTGGAAGGTGATAGATAACTCACAATGGATTCCATTTTCATTGGAAGGGAGGCTGTTGGTTCTGTATTAAGGAAGGTATATTTGCTGTTGATATTGTGTTTATATCAGCTTGTTGTTTTCATAATTTATCATTGTGAAGTTTGGATTGTGATGTATTTGGATGAATTGTTTAAATAAAAAGAAAGTTGGAATCTAAGTGTGAGAGAGCCAGGGTGTAGTGGGCGAGGCTCGGAGAACGGCATTCTCCGTTTGGCCTCGGGTGGGATTGTGAGAAACTTGGGTGGACGTGCCGGTAAGATTCCACCCACAGAGCCTTCAGGCTTGTTTTTTGGTACTTATTGCCCTCTTAAAATTATGATGTAATGCAACCCTTTTTGATTTTTGTCTTTGGTTTCTCTGCCTTCCACTTTTCCCCTTACTGCCTTTTGTTTCTGTCCCCACTTTACTTCCCTCTGACTTCCTGCATCAGTTCCCATCCCCCTGTCACATTAGTTTAAACCCTCCCCAACAGCACGAGCAAACACTCCCTCTAGGACATTGGTTCCAGTCCTGCCCAGGTACAGACCATCCGATTTGTACTGGTCCCACCTCCCCCAGAACTGGTTCCAATGTCCCAGGAATTTGAATCCCTCCCTCATGCACCATCCCTCAAGCCACGTATTCATCTTAGCTACCCAAGCAGTTCAGAAAAGGTTGACTGGAATGATCCCTGGGATGATGGGTTTGTTGAAGAAAGCTCGAACAGGTTGGGACTAGAAGAATGAGAGGTGATCTTATTGAAACACAGAGCCAAGAGGGGGCCGGGTAGGGTGGATATCAGTGAATGTTTCCCCTTGCAGGGAAGGTTAAAACTAGGAAACAGTTTAAAAATAAGGTGACAGTGAAGAGGAAAATCATTTTTCCCAAAGAGTCATTGTGGGGAATTCTCTTCCCCAGAAAGTAGTGGGTGATCTTTGAATTTATTCAAAGCAGAGTTAGACAGATTTTTGTCACGGAGAGTGAAGGGTTATGGGATCAGACAGGAAAGTGGAATTGAGACCATCAGATTTATCTCATGGTAGAACAGGGCTCAAGGGGCAAATAGCCAACTCCTGCTCTGTTTCGATGAGGCAGCAACACTCAGAACTTACAGGAATGAAGAAAAATCAAAGCAGGAAAATTCTCCAGATCAATTCTTCAACTTTCAGCAGATAATAGAGATACAAACCAGTTAACCAGCAAGAAAAGATAACAAGCACATCATGAATTGACCAGTAGCTCTGGGGTTAAGGGCTTAAACCCAATTCCAGACAGTCATGACAACTGGAGTCTGGGATGCCAGATGTGTCTGATTGATAGAAACATAGGAAATAGGAGGAGTGGGTCATCCAACCCCTTCGATTCCCTTCAAATCATATCAATTAGCCTTGATTGCAGCTCACCCAGAAGGTTTTCTCAAGATAAAATTGTGTAGAAGGCCATGGGAAAGCAGCTCACCTCATCTTCCCTTGTGAGTGGCTCATATATTTCATATGGAAGTTGAGTTAAGACATGTCACTGTGGCAATGCTGTTGAGGTATGCTATAGGCTGCTGGTGCTATTAACTATCACAACAGCAGCCACAAAACTAAGAAACCTAACCTGAAAACTAGACAAACATATAGTGTTGAGAGTCTTGGGTGATATCATCTTGAAGAAAGGAGGATATTAAGTCTGGAATCTGAATTAGGATATTGTGGTTCAGATGGAGAGAATTGCGCACAATATTGTTCCAACTCCTCATTTGTGCTTCTTGAAGGGCTTGCATTCAATACATCTAAAGTTCCTTTTAATCTGCACCTTTGTCAGCCCAGATATCTCCCTCCAACTGCCCCTTTAACAATCTTCACATGTACCCACCATCTTTTAACCACTTTCCAAAGGACATCATTGTACCTTGCCTCTTGTTACAAGGTGTTTAAGATGAGTGAAGCAAGGTTATGTTGATCAGTGTAAGAATTACACCAAGGGTAAATGTTCAGGTTTATTAATCTTGCAACCTACATCCCAGTATTAAATGACATTTTCTCGCTCCTCTGAAGTGCGGTTGGCGTGACACTCAGTCTGGGCAGAGGGCGGTTTCTTATCTGGTGTTTGAGGCAAAGTCAACTTTGAAGGTCGTCTCCTTTTTCACTTGATGTTTTTCAGCAACACAGTCCTTGCATTAACAACGGCTTTAAAGGCATCTTCGCTCCCTGGGGCAAGGCATTTGTCTGGATGAAGGAGCATAGCCATCTTCCGATAGGCTTTATTTACCTCATCCCTGTAAAAGTGACACAGTGTCAGGGTCCACAATCACCCCCAATACACAATATGACCATAAATAGACTCTGGCAGGACACAGGAGCATAAACACGTTCAACAGAACTTCATTTTGATCATAAGTGGTCTTCTCTCCGTCCAATGCTTATGGGCCTCCCAGCAGGGACACAGAACCATAGTGACTGGACTAATATCCAACATGAGTGTGAACGTGGTTTGAGAATCACTTCAAATCTTCCCAGGACAGTTTATGAATTTTACTTAATTTTAAGAGACTTTGGAAGTGTCTACTCAGAGAGCTGCTATGAAGCATATTCAAGACTGAGGGCAATAGATATTCTCTTTTGAATATCTAAAAATTCAAAAATCAGTAAAATAAACGAACAAAAGGAGATAACAGCCCTGGCGGAGAACTGCAACAAAAAAAACCAAATTTGCAAAGAGAAACCTTCAAATTAAAATTAAAATGTTATTTGGGGGCTGATGCTGCACTTCAGCCTCTGCGGTGCCCACTGGTTGGGGAAGGTCTCAGCAGGACGATCGATACTTGGGTACTATTTGAATTAAGAGATATGGGGATAGTGTAGGAATGTTGAGTTGAGGTAGGCGATCAGCCGCGATCTTGTTGTAAGGGTCAAAATGGCCTTTTCTGGTTGCTATTTCTCATTTTCCTCAGCTTTTGGGCAAAATTCTCCCTGACTATGTAAGGTGCATGTGCTGGAACCAATAATTAGCCACTGAACACTATCATAAAAGCTCCTTTGGCTGAGTGACGGTAAGGCCAATGGGAGTTTGTTTTACCTGGATGCTCCGGGCTTCATTCCCAATATTTCCCAGCTATCCTTGCTGTTCCGTATCCTGCGGATGGTATCTGCTTGCTCCTTGGTAAACCCCAGACTCACACTGGATTGAGGCCGCTTCCCATTCTCACACATGTCAAGAATGGACGAAAAGAATAGCTGCGTCCATATGAAATACAGAGAGAGGGAAAACACAGATTAAACACAGATTTGGGTTTGTGTTCTTCTTAGATCATGGTGCTCCCCAGACACTCCACTCCGAGATTGTGGCATGGTGCTCCCGAGGGTCACTGCATGACGGTCCCGGGGATCACCGTGTGGTGCTCCTGGAGATCACCATGGGACACTCCCGGGGATCACGGTCTGGTGCTCCCAGCGATTGCAGTACTGCCTTGGCACTCTGCCCTGGGGATCACACTGTTACCCAGGAAGCCCTGCTTCTAGGCAGGTCAGAGCACAATGTTTCAGTGAATCAAAGCACTGCCTGGTTACCCCTCTCCTCAGAATCACAATATCTGTCCGCCTTCACACTCCGTGGATAGGGCATTTCTGTCTACGTTTCTAACACAGGAAGCACTTGAGCAAATCACTCCCCTTAGTGACCAACGCTGATATCAGTGTCCCCGGTACGGGACAGGCAGCAGCAGCGGTCAAATAAAAGATGACAAAAAAAAACGTTGTAGCAGAGGTTGGGGCAGGAGGTGGGGAGGAATGGGGGGGCAGGAGGTGGGGAGGAATGGGGGGGCAGGAGGTGGGGAGGAATGGGGGGGGGGCGGAGGTGGGGAGGAATGGGGGGTGGGCGGAGGTGGGGAGGAATGGGGGTGGGCGGAGGTGGGGAGGAATGGGGGTGGGCGGCGGTGGGGAGGAATGGGGGGGGGCGGCGGTGGGGAGGAATGGAGGGGGGCGGCGGTGGGGAGGAATGGGCGGGGGCGGCGGCGGGGAGGAATGGGGGGGGCGGCGGTGGGGAGGAATGGGCGGGGGCGGCGGCGGGGAGGAATGGGGGGGGGCGGCGGCGGGGAGGAATGGGGGGGGGCGGCGGCGGGGAGGAATGGGGGGGGGCGGCGGCGGCGGGGAGGAATGGGGGGGGGGCGGCGGCGGGGAGGAATGGGGGGGGGCGGCGGCGGGGAGGAATGGGGGGGGGCGGCGGCGGGGAGGAATGGAGGGGGCGGTGGGGAGGAATAGGGGGGCGGCAGTGGGGAGGAATGGAGGGGGGGAGGAATGGAGGGGGGGGAGGAATGGAGGGGGGGGGAGGAATGGAGGGGGGGGAGGAATGGAGGGGGGGGGAGGAATGGAGGGGGGGGAGGAATGGAGGGGGGGGAGGAATGGAGGGGGGGGCGGAGGTGGGGAGGAATGGAGGTGGGGAGGAATGGGGGGGGCGGAGGTGGGGAGGAATGGGGGGGGCGGTGGTGGGTCAACAGAGAGGAGGGGGACTTGCTTGCTTTGTAATACGGTTCTGAAGTGTGACCAAAATAAGAAATGTGAATACATTCTCATCACAGACACATGAATTATCCACCCATGTTCTCTGGCTCCAAAATGCTTCTCCTCCTCATCTAATTCTATGGCTTTCCTCTAGTCACGAGCTCACTGAAACGACTCCAGCCTTTGTAGGTACCTGGAACATTTCATTAATGCCCTCTCCAGACTGTGCCGACGTTTCAAAGTAATGGAATCCTCGGCTCTCTGCCCAAAGCCGCCCCTCACTCTCATCAACAACACGCCGTTTTCCACAGTCAACCTGTAGAAAGAAAACTCACATCATAGATACAGGAAATCAATGCTTCCACCGCCAATTAGGCAGAGGCTTTTGTTTCTTCGATTCATTTCATGATGAAATGAGGTGAGCACAAGAAAAAGCAATAGCTACCATTCCTGGCAACCTGCCTTTGACCAAACATGGTCAGGACAAATAGGGGTTAGATACAGAGTAATGTCCCCTCCACACTGTCCCCCATCAAACTCTCCCAGGACAGGTACAGCACAGGGTTAGATACAGAGTAAAGCTCCCTCTACACTGTCCCCCATCGAACACTCCCAGGACAGGTACAGCACGGGGTTAGATACAGAGTAAAGCTCCCTCTACACTGTCCCCATCAAACACTCCCAGGACAGTACAGCACGGGGTTAGATACAGAGTAAAGCTCCCTCTACACTGTCCCCCATCAAACACTCCCAGGACAGATACAGCACAGGGTGAGGTACAGAGTAAAGCTCCCTCTACACTGTCCCCCATCAAACACTCCCAGGACAGATACAGCACAGGGTGAGGTACAGAGTAAAGCTCCCTCTACACTGTCCCCCATCACACACTCCCAGGACAGGTACAGCACGGGGTTAGATACAGAGTAAAGCTCCCTCTACACTGTCCCCCATCACACACTCCCAGGACAGGTACAGCACGGGGTTAGATACACAGTAAAGTCCTCTACACTGTCCCCCATCAAGCACTCCCAGGACAGGGACAGCACGGGGTTAGATACAGAGTGAAGCTCCCTCTACACTGTCGCCATCAAACACAGTAAGAAGTTTAACAACACCAGGTTAAAGTCCAAACAGGTTTATTTGGTAGCAAATGCCACTAGCCTTCAGAGCGCTGCTCCTTCATCAGGTGGAGTGGAGAAATGCTCACAAACAGGGCACAGAGACACAAACTCAATTTACAGAACCGTATTACAAAGCAAGCAGTCTTTACAGATAATCAAGTCTTAAAGGTACAAACAATGTGAGTCAAGAGAGCATTAAGCACAGGTTAAAGAGATGTGTATTGTCTCCAGACAGGACAGCCAGTGAGATTCTGCAAGTCCAGGCAAGCTGTGAGGGTTACAGATAGTGTGACATGAACCCAATATCCTGGTTGAGGCCGTCCTCATGTGTGCGGAACTTGGCTATCAGTTTCTGCTCAGCGACTCTGCGCTGTCGTGAAGGCCACCTTGGAGAACGCTTGCACGAAGATCAGAGGCCAAATGCCCGTGACTGCTGAAGTGCTCCCCAACAGGAAGAGAACAGTCTTGCCTGGTGATTGTCGAGCGGTGTTCATTCATCCGTTGTCGTAGCGTCTGCATGGTCTCCCCAATGTACCATGCTTCGGGACATCCTTTCCTGCAGCGTATCAGGTAGACAACGTTGGCCGAGTTGCAAGAGTATGTACTGTGTACCTGGTGGATGGTGTTCTCACGTGAGGTGATGGCATCCGTGTCGATGATCCGGCATGTCTTGCAGAGGTTGCTGTGGCAGGGTTGTGTGGTGTCGTGGTCACTGTTCTCCTGAAGGCTGGGTAGTTTGCTGCGGACAATGGTCTGTTTGAGGTTGCGTGGTTGTTTGAAGGCAAGAAGTGGGGATGGCCTTGGCGAGATATTCGTCTTCATCAATGACATGTTAAAGGCTCCGGAGGAGATGCCGTAGCTTCTCCGCATTGGGGAAGTACTGGACAACGAAGGGTACTCTGCCCACCGTGTCCCGTGTTTGTCTTCTGAGGAGGTCGGTGTGGTTTTTCGCTGTGGCGCGTCGGAATTGTCGATCGATGAGTCGAGCGCCATATCCTGTTCTTATGAGGGCATCTTTCAGCGTCTGGAGGTGTCTGTTGCGATCCTCCTCAACTGAGCAGATCCTGTGTATACGGAGGGCTTGTCCGTAGGGGATGGCTTCTTTAACGTGTTTAGGGTGGAAGCTGGAGAAGTGGAGCATCGTGAGGTTATCCGTGGGCTTGCGGTACAGTGAGGTGCTGAGATGACCGTCCTTAATGGAGATGCGTGTGTCCAAGAATGCAACCGATACCGGAGAGTAGTCCATGGTGAGTCTGATGGTGGGATGGAACTTGTTGATGTCATCATATAGTTGTTTCAGTGATTGTTCACCATGAGTCCAAAGGAAGAAAATGTCATCGATGTATCTCGTGTATAGCATCCCGGACAGGTACGGCATGGGGTTAGATACAGTGTAAAGCTCCCATTACATTATATTCTGCATACTCTGTACAAAGCATCACACTCCAAGGCACTCCTCATTTGGCAACCCAACAATTTCTGCATACAAACACTTCTTTTTGTGAAATGATCAGATCATTGATGATTTGCATCAAACCATTCGATCTTGGAGATTTCCTTTCTTTCCAATATTTGATTCAAGCCACGAAAGGTGAATTCTTCATCTTTTTTATCCATACTTTTGTAGTGTGTATGCAATCTCACAAGAAAAAAATTATCTACATAACTGTGATGAGGGATATATTTTTAAAATATTTTTTAGTTATGTAGGTACTGTGTTTGGGTAAAGAAAGCTGTGTGTGTTTGTGCAGGGTTAATTAAACAGGGCAAGGCTACTCGAGACAGAGGGTGGGACTTTGCAGCCTCACTTGTCCCAAAACCATAAAAACCCACCCAAGGTCAGTGGGCTTCCCATGCTCTGCCCCTTGCCCACTCCAATTCCCGTGGCGGGCGGGCCGGTAAAATTCCGGCCAGATTGTGTGCAAGGGCTAAAAGCTGAAAGGTTAAGGTGTTAGGATGATGCATTTGTAATGAGAGATTATGGTGAGTTTGAGTTACAAGTAAATAGATTGAATATAAAATTTGCATCATGAGATATGTTCCTATATTTCTATAAGTGGGAAGCTTGGATTCTCAGCTGGAGAATTTCAAAAGGGAATTCTGAGGTGATAAGGAACCTTTCCATCTTCCAAAGGTTTCATTGGTAAACGGGGAGATATATTAAATGTTATTGACCCAGAGGTAGAGGCAAAATAGAAAAAAATAAAGATTTTTATATGTTGAAGTTGAGTTTAAAGAGGTGTTTGAGGACAATCGAACTGGGATGAATGTTCAGAAGAGATTTAAGAAAGGCGGTTTAACTGAGTTGAGTGGCTGTGAGGAAAGTCTGGAAGACCAGTTCCTTTGGGTTGAGAAACAGTCTAAGTTTTGAACTGGAGGCAGCCCCGCATTGTGAAGCTGGAAGAGTCATTATTTTGAAAGAATAATTTGTTACTGAGCCTCCTTCTGTAATTCTACATGTACATGTATTTAAGATGTCGTGACAACAATTCACTGACTTGGGTAATTTTACTGAATTTTTATGGCTAAAATCTACAAGGGGGTTGTTGCTGAGAAGGAGTTAGTTAATTTGTGTATTTTTGACCAAGCAGGTTTTTTTGGATGGGGAGGGTGTAAGACTGTTTTAACGACATAATTTTAATCTTGTGTACTTAAGTACTTTCCTTTTAAATAAATCTTTTCATTTTTAAAATTCCATAGGTGTTACTGGAGTTCTATGTTTTTGAGATCAGAAGCTCTTCCTCCTTATTTTCACAATGTGAAAAACGGTTTATGATCAATGAGACTGGCATCTGGCTTCCAATAACATCTGCTGCAGTTGTCACAATAACATTCAATAAGAAAACTATCTTCACTACCAACCTTGTGTAGAATTTCCCTTAAAATTGACAAATATGGGGAGGCGATGGCCTAAGTTTATTTATTTATGTAGACTTACATTAACACTGCAATGAAGTTACTGTGAAAATTCCCTAGCCGCCACACTCCAGCGCCTGTTCAGGTACACTGAGGAAGAATTTAGCATGGCCAATGCACGTCTTTTGGATTGTGGGAGGAAACCGGAGCACCCGGAGGAAACCCACGCAGACACGGGGAAAACGTGCAGACTCAAAGAACAAAGAACAAAGAACAGTACAGCACAGGAAACAGGCCCTTCGGCCCTCCAAGCCTGTGCCGCTCCTTGGTCCAACTAGACCAATCGTTTGTATCCCTCCATTCCCAGGCTGCTCATGTGACTATCCAGGTAAGTCTTAAACGATGTCAGCGTGCCTGCCTCCACCACCCTACTTGGCAGCGCATTCCAGGCCCCCACCACCCTCTGTGTAAAAAACGTCCCTCTGATGTCTGAGTTATACTTCGCCCCTCTCAGCTTGAGCCCGTGACCCCACTGACTCAGCACAGACAGTGACCCAAACCGGGAATTGAACCCGGGTCCCTGGCGCTGTGAGGCAGCAGTGCTAACCACTGTGTCAATGTGCCACCCTGTGTCACCGTGCCAACCTAGTGGTATTATTGCTTGACTATTAATCTGGAAACTCAGCTAATGTTCTGGGGACCCGGGTTCGAATCCCGCCACAGCAGATGGTGCAATTTGAATTCAATAAAAAATATCTGGAATTAAGAATCTACTGATGACCATGAAACCATTGTCGATTGTTGGAAAAACCCATCTGGTTCACTAATGTCCTTGAGAGAAGGAAATCTGTCATCCTTACCTGGTCTGGCCTATCTGTGATTCCAGAGCCACAGCAATGTGGTTGACTCTTAACTGCCCTCCAAGGGCAAATAAGGATGGGCAATAAATGCTGGCCAGCCAGCGACACCCATGTCCCATAAATGAATTTTTAAAAATCCCACATCCAGTGCTACTGCAAGAGTCAGTGTTTCTGCAACTCTTTATATTTTTGTAGCTTCCCAAACTTAAGGATATCCCCGTTTCCAACCATCAGAATGACGTTATTTTCAAAAGATATTTGATACAGTACCATACAATGAGAGCAACATGAAATAAATGTGCTCATGGAATAAATTGGAAACGAGCATGATGGGCTGAATGGACTTCTCTAGGCTGTACACATTGTGAAATTCTGAAAACATGATGAGCCCATCTGCATTTGAATATCCATCAGGAAGATTAGTACGTGAAGAATCACAAAAAATGACTAATTTCATGTTCTTTTGGTCACACAAGGATGGAATCTTCAGTATGCAGTTCTCCAGTGAATTTTTCACTGTTTTATTTGCTCTTAAAACATAGTGTCGTAGGAGTTTACAGCATGGAAATAGGCCCTTCAGCCCAACTTGTCCATGCCGCCCTTTCTTTTACCACTAAGCTAGTCCCAATTGCCCACGTTTGGCCCATATCCCTCTATACCCATCTTACCCATGTAACTGTTTAAACGCTTTTTAAAAGACAAAATTGTACCCGCCTCGACTACTACCTCTGGCAGCTCGTTCCAGACACTCACCACCCTGTGCGTGAGAAAATTACCCCTCTGGGCCCTTTTGTATCTCTCCCCTCTCACCTTAAATCTATGACCTCTAGTTTTAGACTCCCCTACCTTTGGGAAAACATGCTGACTTATCTGTGCCACTCATTATTTTATAGACCTCTATCAGATCATCCCTAAGCCTCCTACGCTCCAAGGAAAAATGTCCCAGTCGATCCAGCCTCTCCTTATAACTCATCAAGTAACTCAAACTATCAAGTCCCGGTAGCATCCTAGTAAATCCTTTCTGCACTCTTTCTTGTTTAATAATATCCTTTCTATAATAGGGTGACCAGAACTGTACACAGTATTCCAAGTGTGGCCTTACCAATGTCTTGTACAACTTCAACAAGACGTCCCAACTCCTGTATTCAATGTTCTGACCAATGAAACCAAGCATGCCGAATGCCTTCTTCACCACTCTGTCCACTTGTGACTCCACTTTCAAGGAGCTATGAACATGTACCCCTAGATCTCTTTGTTCTGTAGCTCTCCCCAATGCCCTATCATTAACTGAGTAATGTGCCCTCTTTAACTTCCATCTTGACATCCTCAACTATAGATTTTTGACTTACTTTCGATACATCAAAGCTAGCATCCAGTCTTCTCTGAGTGCATGACCAATTCAACTGACCAATCAAACTTTGCAACTGGCAGCACGGTGGTACAGTGGTTAGCACTGCTGCCTCACAGTGCCAGGGACCCGGGTTCAATTCTGGCCTCGGGTGACTGTGTGGAGTTTGCACGTTCTCCCTATGTCTGCATGGGTTTCCTCCGGGTGCTCCGGTTTCCTCCCACAGTCCAAAGATGTGCAGGTTAGGTTGATTTTCCATGATAAATTGACCCTAGTGTCAGGGGGATTAGCAGGGTAAATATGCGGGATTACGGGAATAGGGCCTCGGTGGGATTGTGGTCGGTGCAGACCCGATGGGCCGAATGGCCTCATTCTGCACTCTCGGGATTCTATGACTCTCACTGCATTGTCTCTTTAGATTTAATATCATCCTTCTGTGATGATCTAGCACAGTGAAACAGGATGAGGGTTACATTCTTCAAATAGGATTAACTGATTTAAAGCTAATCTAGATCTACTCTGCTTATTTTCTAAGCCAATATATTTAAAAGCCTCAGTAATCTGACACCCAATTTTAAATTCCTCTTTAATCTTATTAATAACATATTTCTCAAATTCCCCAAGGCCATACCATAAAAATCACCAACATGCATCCTAAAAATGCCGAAGTTTCCCATTTCAATAGCAGTAACACATGTCAACCTCTGCTGCTAGTTCACCTGAACCAATTTTCAGCAAAACACCAGAAAATACCACCCCCTCGAGCCGTCAATCAGGCCACAGACACATCTGTTTATAATTTCCATAGTTTCCCCTCTGCACTGCTGCCTCTTTAGGTGGTTTTCAGGAACAGTTCTCTCTGAAATGCAGCTTTTCTGTCGACTGATCTATCCTCCCAGGAGGATGTGGCCATAGGAGCTGGGTAAGAGTTTCTGGATTGTTTTCACCACTGAGAGCGAGTCGCTTTGACCAGTCGCTCTTCAAAACCCTGAACAACTAGCCTGACTTTAGTCTTAAAGTTCCATCTGTAAGGACACTTTCTACAGAAATCCATCTTTGTAATAAGGCTGCTTGCCCCCCATCTGGTGCATCAGAATAAACCACAAATTATTTCTATCTAATTCCTTTTCTTTTGCTTCTTATTGTTTATTCTCAAGTTTACCGGCAGCCACCAAAAAAAATCATTGTCACAGAGTCATAGAGTCAGGTTTACAGCATGGAAACAGGCCCTTCGGCCCAACTTGTCCATGCCGCCCTTATTTTTAAAACCCCGAAGCTAATCCCAATTACCCGCATTTGGCCCATATCCCTCTACACCCATTGTACCCATGTAACTGTCTAAACGCTTTTTAAAAGATAAAATTGTACCCGCCTCTACTACTGCCTCTGTCACGAGGACAACTGCTGCTAGTTCTGTTGGGACTCTGTTCTGGAGTCATCATTTCATTCTGTAATTTATTCCAGGCACAGCCTTTACTTGCACTTCAATGTCTTTGGGATCTTACTACTGTAAGATCCCTCTCCCACTTGGCCAGAGGCTCTTTCTCCAGTACGTGATTGTCCTCTAATGTACGAGTCACTGTCAGACCCACCAATAGGACTCAGGTTGTGCTTTCTTACTTTCCATTCTTATACCTCGTACTGCTGGTCCACGGACTTAATTTCTTTGCCATCATTGGATACTGTTGAGGGGAACGGCCTGTCAGGAGGAGATGACAGCAGCAGCCAGGCCTGAAGCAACACACCTTGGTCTGCTGTAGAGCAAAGTCAGGCAAAGTCCAAACAAGTGATAGTAGCAGGAGACTCGATAGGGGCACAGACAGGCGTTTATGTGGCCACGAACAAGACTCTAGGATGGTGTGTTGCCTCCCTGGTGCCAGGGTCCTGGATGTCTCTGACAGGGTACAGGGCATCCTGAAACAAGAGGGTAAATAGACAGATGTCATTGTCCACACTGGCAGTAATGATATAGGCAGGAAGAGGGAAGAGGTCCTGTGAAGACAATTCAGAGAGTTCGGTAAGGAGCTAAGAAGCAGGACCTCTAGGGTAGTAATCTCAGGATTACTCCCCATGCCACATGCTAGTGAGGCTTGGAATAGGGAGACAGTACAGTTGAACATATGGCTAAGAGTTGGTGTAGGAGGGAGGGCTTTAGATATATGGATCACTGGGATGCTGAATGTTTAAAATTCCATTAAACAGGGCAAAAGACAAATGAAGAGGAGCTTGAAATGACAAGAACAAAAAGAACTCTTAAAAAGTGACACCCTGAAAAGACAGTGTCTGTATTTCAGCCATTTGATCAGAGCTGAAAAGCTGCAGGGATCTCTTCTGGAGGGCAGCATAAAGCCAGTTGCCTCAGGTGTAGCTGGATGCTGGATATCACAGTGGCTGCAGGCTGGCTGCAGTGGATGTGTGAGGGTGATGCAAGTCAGCTGCGTCCGACGTACCACGACAGTAGATGTTCTGGCAGGGGAGGAGAGTTGCAATTCCACATAATGTTGAAGTGCGAACATTATGTAACAACGCAGTTGAATGAGTCTGTGCCTAACACACTCACCATTGGACTAAAATTCCTTGTAACTAGTACAATTCCTTCTAATTATTCATAATCATCATCTTCAGCCTTAGAATTCTGTGTCATGTGTTACTTCACATTTTGCCTTGGTCAGTTCACAGTATAATTTGTGAATATTTTGAGTCACATCTGAAGCATCTGTTAACTGTTCCCCAGGGATTCCTGGGGTTTCATTCGCCTATTATTGCTACGCTAATGCTGATTTCTGCTGTGATATCCAGATCTACTCAGGTGCTTTCATCCTTATTCTTCCTGAGTGTAACTCTTCTGTCACACTGATGTTGGCATCAAGTTTCTGCACAATCTCGAAAATCAACTCCTCTATGCTTTGTGACACTTTGCAATGTTCCATTTCTTCCACCAAGGCTGCCGGAAATGACTGTCTCTCCAGGAATTGTTTTTAAGGTAGCTCACATCTGATCCAACAGGAAGTCTCCCTCTGAGAGTCCAAACTCAGTTAGAATCTGTCCGTGACACATCAGAACAATCCAGCAATTTAAATGCTATCATTGAACCAGCGATCTCTACCTTGAATTTCTTCAATCTTTTATGTGGTCTGTTAAAATCCACGTCACACTCCTCCCTGGAATGACAATTTGTCTTTTGAAATGTACCAAAGTCTGACCTTGCAAATATATCATTCTTTTTTGTAAATTTCATCCATGAACTTGAGTAGGAAGATCCAAACCTTCATCAACATCCAACGGGGCATCCAGCTCACAAAATACTTTGCTTCTGATTTTACTTTTGTAAGTGGCAAAGCCAAGGCCATACCTTGTTTTCTCTTTGGTCGGGACGTAACCTGTGTCCACATATTGTCTTCATTCTTCCACTCCTCATCTGGATCAGTCGTTGAGAATGAAGGGTAACCATTCCCTGATAAGTTACACTTGCTTTCTGCCATTTTCCACAATGGCCACAAGGATTGCAATCTTCTGCTTGAAAAAAAAATGTTTCCTTCATTTCCAACCTTCACCTTTAGGCCATCGTTCTCTGTCACCATGTTATAGCCAGTTGATGAAGGAAGAAACCAGAGCCAATCTTTATTTGGAATAGATTTATTCACAGAGTGAAACATTAAAGGTATACCTACTCACATGACCTCCACCCAGTGACAGTATGCATCTCTTCATATTTGCTCAAGTAAGTATCTTATCAATGCTCTCCATCTTAACATACTTAAAGGCTTAATTGATATAATTAACATAAACTATCCCATCAAACACTCCAAGAGTAGGTACATCTCAAGGTTAGATATAGAGTAAAGCTCCTATACACTGTCCTGAATGTGGACTGAGAACAAGATCAGCTGGTACAATGAGTGACAATATAATTTATTACCTTGTTAGCACATACAACGAACACAATATTCTCCATGCTCCCATGAGGCCCCAATTCCTGCTTCATCTCAGCAAGCCAACTCTCCAGTGCATCAAAGGAGTCCTTTTGTCCAACATCATAGGCAAGGATCACCCCTTGAGTATCTTTGTAAAACTCATTGCGCACCTGTTACAAACAAAATCATCACTGACAATCAAGTAACTGAGCCGTGCTACTGACCTTACCAGGGATTATATGGGACCCAAAAGTTGAAAGTGCATGCTATTTTTTGCAGTTCAGGTTAGGGGAGCATTTAGCTACACCTGGCATGGCTAAAATATGGGACTTAAATCTTTCCTGTGCCTAGTGACACACATGTCTGCTTCCATGGCTAGTTGTTCCTGGAATAGGGATGAGAGATGCCATCCCACATCAAGCATAGCTGACCAGGAGACCCTCCTTAACTGCATCATTATTATTTGAATGGGTGTAAATTGAGAGAGGTGGATATTCAGCGAGACCCTGATGTCCTCATGCATCAGTCGCTGAAAGTAAGTGCACAGATACAGCAGGGAGTAAAGTAGGCAAATGGTACGTTGGCCTACATAGCGAGAGGATTCAAGCACAAGAACAGGGTTATCTTGCTGCAATTATACAGGGCCTTGGTGAGACCTCCATATTGTGTGCAGTTTTGGTCTACTTATCTGAGGAACAATGCTCTTGCGATAGACGGCGTGCAGCAGACTTATTCCTGGGATGACGAGATTGGCTTATGAGGAGAGATTGAGTTGGTTAGGATTATATTTGCTGGAGTTTATAAGAACAAGAGGGTGATTTCATGGAATCCTATAAAATTCTAACAGGACTATACAGGATTGATGCAGGAAGGATGTCTCCGAGGGCAGGAGGCCTGAATCAGGGGGTCACAGTCTAAGGATATGGGATAAACCATTTAGGACTGAGATGAGGAGAAATTTCTTCTCCCACAGAGTGGTGAGCCTGTGGAATTCGCTACCACAGAAAGCAGCTGAGGCCAAAACATTGTATGTTTTCAAAAAGGAGCTAGATACATTGGAGCGAAGATTATCAAAGGATATAGTGAGGGGAGGGGAAAAGTGGGAGAAGGTTATGAGTTGGTTCATAACAAATAGCAAAGCAGGGCTGAATAGCCTCCTGCTCCTACTTTCTATGTTTCTAAGTAGTTGGAAAAAATGTTTCCTTTCTCAAACTGTTGGCATAGGTGCTCGATTAAATAAAGGAGATTTCAGGCCGAGAGGATAAGCATTTTTCACAAAAAGAATGGAGACAATGGCCTAGTGGTATTATCGCTAAACTATTAATCCAGAACTCAGCTAATGTTCTGGGGACCCGGATTCGAATCCCGCCACGACAGATGATGGAATTTGAATTCAATAAAACATGTCTGGAATTTTGAATCTATTTATGACCATGAAACCATTGTCGATTGTCGGAAAAACCCATCTGGGTCACTAATGTCCTTGGGGGAAGGAAATCTGTCGTCCTTACCTGGTCTGGCCTACATGTGACTCCAGAGCCACAGCAATGTGGTTGACTCGCAACTGTTCTCCAAGGGCAACTAGGGATGGGCAATAAATGCTGGCCAGCCAGCGACGCCCATGTCCCATGAATGAATTTTAAAAAAGAATTTATTCTCAGGATTGATGATTAAAGCAGAGATCAGATCAAAATTCAATAATGGGTCAGACAGGTGGTTCATGGAATCGGGATATAAAGAAATATGGGAACAATTTGGGTCCATGGGATTAGGATTCTGCTTGAAAACAAACAACACAGATAAGATAAAAGCAAAATACTGCGGGTGCTAGAACCTGAAACAAAAACAGAACATGCTGGAAAATTTTAGCAGGTCCGACAGCATCTGTGGCGAGAGAACAGAGCCAACGTTTCGAGTCCAGCTAACCCTTCGTCATAGGTAGGACCAAAGAGAATCAGCAGAGATTTATACTATGGAGGAGGAACGGTGGAATGGCACAAAGGGAATGCAAATGAGGATACAGAAGGTTGAGAAGGTGCTGAAAGTGTCTATTAAGTGATCAGAATGTGTGAATGGCAGAACGAGGTCCAGATGGTGTAGGGCCTGCCTTGGGATTATTGGAGTTGCTCTGAAAGGGGGGAATTTTGGGGGGGCAAGAAGGAGAGCTAGAATGGAGAAATGAAAGTGAGAAAGAAGGATAATAAAATGGATGAATGAGATGAAACTAAATGAAATAAAATGAATGGAAATAGGGTGAAGGTGGGGGGGAGAGTTCACGCTCTGAAGCTGTTGAACTCAATGTTCAGTCCGGAAGGCTGTAAAGTGCCCAATTGGAAGATGAGGTGCTGTTCCTCCAGTTTGCGTTGGGGTTCACTAGAACATTGCAAAAGGCCAAGGACGGACATGTGGACAGGAGAGCAGGGTGGTGTGGTGAAGTGGAAAGCGACAGGAAGGTCTGGGTCCTGCTTGCGGACGGACCGAAGGTGTTCAGCAAAGCGGTCACCCAGTCTGCGTTTGGTTTCTCCGATATAGAGTAGACCGCAATGGGAGCAGCGAATGCAATAGACCAGATGCAACCTTCTGGACTGAACACTGACAACTTCAGAGCGTGAACTCTCCCCTCTGCCTTCACCCCATTTCCATTTATTTTATTTCATTTAGTTTCATCTCATTCATCCATTTTATAATCCTTCTTTCTCACTTCTGTTTCTCCATTCTAGCTCTCCGTCTTGCCCCCCACCCCCCTCCCCACTCCCCCCTTTCGGAGCAACTGCCACATTCCACAGGTAGTCCCTGCACCATCTGGACCTCGTTCTGCCATTCACACATTCTGATCACTTAATGGACACTTTCAGCACCTTCTCAACCTTCTGTATCCTCATTTACATTCCCTTTGTCCCATTCCACACCGCGCTCCCCCCTCCCCCACCCACACACACAGTATAAATCTCTGCTGATTCTTTGCTCCGAGCTGACAATGGGTCATCTAGACTCGAAACGTTGACTTTATACTCACAGACTTGCTGGACTGTCGGCCCATCGCTTGTTGGAATACCCAGGTCATTTTTATGTAAAAGATCACATGATCCTATCTGAAAACCAAGAGAGCTCCAACGGCTGTGGTTATGCATTCACCAACATCAAAACAGATGAACTGGTCACCTCATTGCAAGCTGCCATGTGTAAGCTGGCTAGTGTTTGCCTAACATTGACTGTACATTACTGACTGGAAAGCAGTGTTATACTTCGCTGGAGGTGAAAGCAGCCATACAAATTAACAATCTTTATTTCTCTTACCTACCTCATAGAAGAAAGGATGACCCGCCATATCAAAGATGTTAACTTTAATCTCTCGATCTCTCAGCTGCACCCTGAGGGAAATAAAACAAAAATCAAACCACCTGGTCAGCAACTTTACCTGAGCTCAATTACACGCAATTACATTTATACAAACCACACCTTCAATCCACTTTCCAAAGTCTCCAAGAGACTGGAAACGTCCCAGTGCCCTGTGGGACTGCAGCCTCCCTCACCTGGGACAGCGTCCCCAGAGCTCTGTGAGACCAAAACCTCCCTGGCCTGGCCTGTTCCCAGGGCCCTGTGGGACTGCAGCCTGCGTGGCCTGGGCGAGCGTTCCCAGAGTTCTGTGAGACCGTAACCTCCCTGGCCAGGGAGAGTGTTCCCAAGGCCCTTTGGGACCGGAGCCTGCATGGCCTGGGGGCATTATCCCAGTGCCCCATCATTTAGAGCCTCCTCTGGGCTGGAACACAGTCTCCTAAAGCCCTCTGGGACTGGATCTCCCCATTTTGAAAGTCCAATTTCCCAAGGATCTGCAGTTCCATTTTGCAGCTGTCGTTCCTTTCAACGGATCATCTTTTGGATATCCATGATACAATGAAGTTTTAGTGGTTTTGTACATCAAACAGAGATATTAACAACAAAGACATGAGCTGCTAAATCAGAATTTACCAATAACTCACTGTCAACACTTAATAAAACTTATGAATTTACAAGGTGTCTTTGACAGTCCATTTTTACTGTCAGGATATCATGCCATGTAAATCAAGGAAATCCGGTAATTAGGAATGTGTTCTGTTGATTGTATATTTCTTTTAGAAACAACTGAACAACGGAAACTGTGGACGGGTGCAGACAGTTTAGCTGGATGATGTAATTAGTGTTTTAGGTATGTTGATAAGCAGAACAACAAAGTGGATAATACTGAGGTTATCCATTTTGGAGCAATAATAGGAAGACAGATTATTACTTGAAAGAGTGTGAATTGAGAGAGGTGGATACACAGCGGGACCTTGGAATCCTCATGCATCAGTCGCTGAAAGTAAGCGTGCAGGAACAGCAGGCAGTAAAGAAGGCAAATGGTATGCTGGCCTTCATAGTGAGAGGATTTGAGTATAAGAGCAGGGATGTTTTGCTGCAATTGTATAGGGTGTTGGTGAGGCCACATCAGGAGTATTGTGTGCAGCTTTGGTGTCCTTAGGAAGGATGTCCTTTCTATAGAGGGAGTACAGCGAAGGTTTACCAGGCTGATTCCTGGGATGGCAGGTCTGTCAGATAAAGAGACACTAAGTCATTTAGGATTATATTCACTGGTGTTTGGAAGAGTGTTTGGAAGAGTGCAACAGGTCCACAGCAGATGCCATCTCCCTGGCCCTGCACTCAACCTGGAACAACTGGATAACAAAGACACCTATGTCAGATTTATTGACTACAGCTCAGCCTTCAACATCATTATTCCTACAAATCTCATCTCCAAACTCCGTGGCCTGGGTCTCAGCTCCTCCCTCTGCAACTGGATCCTAGACTTCCTAACCCACAGACCACAATCAGTAAGGATAGGCAACAACACCTCCTCCACAATCATCCTCAACACCAGTGCCCCACAAGGATGTGTCCTCAGCTCCTTATTATACTCCTTATACACCCAGGACTGTGTGGCCAAATTCCCCTCCAACTCGAAGTTTGCTGACGACACCACCATCATGGGTCGGATCTCAAACAATGACGAGACAGAGTACAGGAATGAGATAGAGAATCTGGTGAACTGGTGCGGCAACAATAATCTCTCCCTCAATGTCAACAAAATGAAGGAGATAGTCATCGACTTCAGGAAGTGTAGTGGAGAACATGTCCCTGTCTACATCAACAGGGACAAAGTGGAAATGGTCGCAAGCTTCAAGTTTCTAGGTGTCCAGACCACCAACAACCTGTCCTGGTCCTCCCCATGCCAACACTATAGTTAAGAAAGCTCTCCAAGCCTCTACTTTCTCAGGAGACTAAGGAAATTTGGCATGTCCGCTACGACTCTCACCAACCTTTACAAATGCACCACAGAAAGCATTCTTTCTGGTTGTATCACAGCTTGGTATGGTTCCTGCTCTGTCCAAGACCACAAGAAACTACAAAAGGTCGTGAATGAAGCCCAGTCCATCACGCAAACCCAGCCTCTCATCCCCTGACTCTGTCTACACTTCCCGCTACCTTGGAAAAGCAGCCAGCATAATCAAGGACTCCACACACCCCGGACATTCTCTCTTCCACCTTCTTCCGTCGGCAAAAAGATACAAAAGTCTGAGGTCACGTACCAACCAACTCAAGAACAGCTTCTTCCCTGCTGCTGTCAGATTTTTGAATGGAACTACCTCGCATTAAGTTGATCTTTATCTACAGCCTAGCTATGATTGTAACACTACATTCTGCACTCTCTCCTTTCCTTCGCTATGAACGGTATGCTTTGGTGGTATAGTGCGCAAGAAACAATACTTTTCATGGTATACTAATACATGTGACAATAATAAATCAAATTAAAAATCAGTTCGACAGGGATCTGTGCTGGACCCTCTATTATTCATCATTTATACAAACAACATAGATGACGATGAAGGGAGTAGGATTAATAAGACACAAAGATTGGCCAGGTGGTTAACAGTGAGGTTGAAGTCTTGGACTCTTTGGAATAGAAGGCATGGTCAAATCAACAGTGAAGTGGCAGATGGAATTTAACCCTCAAATGTGTGAGGTGACATACTTTGGAAGGAGTAATTTGACAAGGAAGTGTTCAATGAATGGCATGACACTAGGAAGTTCTGGATTTTGCCTACAGTTTTTAAAACCCTATGGAATGTTGTTTGGAGAGGTTTAGCTCTTGAATTAGGAAATTAGAGGGATGTGGAATTGGGTAAATTTAAACATACTGTGTATAGCCATTAAGTTAATTCCAGTAGACTTTCTTGTGTGTTTTATTGTTGATTGAAACTGGGGGTGGAGTGGGTTGGGGCAGAGATGGGGTGTGGGGGAGCGAGCATGGGGAGAGCTTCAACTCTGTGGCTGGGGAATGTATCTCTAAATCTATTTCAAATCAATAATAATAACAATGCATTCTTGCACTTAAATCACAACCTATTTATTAATCGTCCAAAAAAATTACTATAACCAAAATCAGATCACTTATGATGGGGAGAAAATTAACACAGTACGCACTTTGTAACTCCATAGTCGATTCCAATGGTTGCCAAATATTTTGGGACAAACCTCTTCTCACAGTATCGTTTAATGATACAGCTCTGGAAAAAAAAACATAATTACCGTTAGAAATTTAATCTACATCGAAAAAGCACTGCCTACCTGAATCTGAAGCACTCAGATTCCATCCATGGCCAAGACAGTGTATCCCCAGGTTAAAAAGGAAGTACAGGAGGGTGGAAGAGAAATAAAAAGCCTCAGATGTTTTCACTGTAATAAAGTAGGACACACAAAGTCACAGTGTTGGTGGTTTAAGAAAAGCACTGGGAAGACAGATGTGGTAAAACAGGATAAGCCAGTGGGGTTTGTTAAAGTGGTAAAGGAAAGCCCATTTGAAGCCAAAGAGGTGCAAAAGAATGTACAGCCTGGTCAGGGGTTGAATGATAAGAAAGTGCCAGATACTTGTGTACCAGGAGGTATAGGTAAAGAGGTTAAAAAATACCGGGGGGGGGGAGGGGGCGGGTAGTAATATGTGGAATTCAGGGTGAGAAGTGTAATGTTCTAGATGAGTGTCCAGTGTAAAGTGGTGCAATGGCAATAGGGGTCATCAAGAATTGTCCAGGAATACAGTTTATCTTCAGTAACGATACAGTTGGATCACAGGTGGGAGTGATGTCTACTGTGGTTGAAAAGCCAGTGGAAAATCCAACAACTGAGTTATTAAAGGACGCATAAATGTCATACAGTTTATATAGTCATCGAGGTTTACAGCATGGAAACAGGCCCTTCGGCCCAACTTGTCCATGCCGCCCAGTTTTTACCACTAACCTAGTTCCAATTTGACCCATATCCCCTCTATACCCATCTCACCCAGGAAACTGTCTAAATGCTTTTTAAAAGACAAAATTGTATCCGCCTCTACTACTGCCTCTGGCAGCTCATTGCAGACACTCACCACCCTATGAGTGAAAAAATTGCTCCTCTGGACCCTTTTGTATCTCTCCCCTGTCACCTTAAACCTATGCCGTCTAGTTTTAGGTCTTGCCAATGTCTTGTACAACTTCAACAAGACGTCCCAACTCCTGTATTCAATGTTCTGACCAATGAAACCAAGCATGCTGAATGCCTTCTTCACCACTCTGTCCGCCTGTGACTCCACTTTCAAGGAACTATGAACCTGTAATCCCAGATCTCTTTGTTCTATAACTCTCCCCAACACCTTACCATCAACTGAGTAGGTCCTGCCCCTTACCTGGCTGATTCTGGGGATGGTGGGACTGATGTTTGAGGAGAGATTGACTAGGTTAAGAACTGAAAACAGATGCAGCTCTAGAGGAATAGAGAGAGAGTAGGAAAGAACTCAAGCGGGGAGTTAGAAGGGCAAAAAGAGGTCATGAAATGTTCTTGGCAGACAGGATTAAGGAGAATCCTAAGGCATTTTATTCATAGGTTCGGAACAAAAGAGTTCTCAGAGACAAAGGAGGGGAATTATGCTTAGAACCCAAGGGAATAGAGGAGATCCTAAATGAATACTTTGCATCGGTATTCACAAGGGAGAGGGACTTGTTGACTGGGAGTGTCTCAGAGGGAGGTGTTGACCCGTTAGAGAGAATCTCCATTACAAGGGAGGAAGTGTTAGGTTTTTTAGGTAACATTAAAACTGACAAATCCCCAGGGCCTGATGGCATCTATCCTAGACTGCTCAGGGAGTCAAGAGATGTAATTTCTGGGCCTCTGACGGAAATATTTGTCTCTTCATTGGACACAGGTGAGGTCCCTGAGGATTGGAGGATAGCGAATGTGGTACCCTTATTTAAGAAGGGTAGCAGGGATAACCCGGGTAATTATAGGCCAGTGAGCTTGACGTCCGTGGTAGGGAAGTTGTTGGAGAGGATTCTTAGAGACAGGATGCATGCGCATTTAGAACGGAACAATCTCATTAGTGATAGACAGCATGGTTTTGTAAGAGGGAGGTCGTGCCTTACAAATTTGGTGGAGTTTTTTGAGGAAGTGACAAAAACGGTTGACGAAGGAAGGGGCCGTGGATGTCGTCTATATGGATTTCAGTAAGGCATTTGACAAAGTCCCTCATGGCAGGTTGGTTAAGAAGGTTAAGGCTCATGGGATACAAGGAGAGGTGGCTAGATGGGTAGAAAACTGGCTTGGCTACAGGAGACAGAGGGTAGCAGTCGAAGGGTCTTTTTCCGGCTGGAGGTCTGTGACCAGTGGTGTTCATGATGTGGAGATGCCAGCGTTGGACTGGGGTAAGCACAGTAAGAAGTCTCACAACACCAGGTTAAAGTCCAACAGGTTTATTTGGTAGCAAATACCATAAGCTTTCGGAGCGCTGCCCCTTCATCAGATGGAGTGGTGTTCCGCAGGGCTCTGTACTGGGACCTCTGCTATTTGCAGAATTACAAAATTACAACAGAAAGATAGAGATAAAACAGTTGCATCAGAAAGCGTACACAGAAGAAGAATCTGAGTGTATAACAGAATGTTATTACCTTAAAAATGATGTCTTAATGAGGAAAAGGAGACTTTTACATATTCAGGTGGATGGAAAATGGACAGAAGTTCATCAAGTGTTATTGCCGGTAGAGTATAGAAAGGAAGTGTTGTGGGTATCACGTGAGGTACCAGGAGGAGGTCATTTGGGAGTCAGGAAAACTCAAGCTAAATACAAAAACATTTTTATTGGCCAAGACTGCATAAAGGTGTGGTTGAATTTTGCAGACATGTCACACATGTCAGATCATAGGGAAGCGTCAAGCATTGATAAAATCTGCACCCTTAATACCCATTCCAGCATTTGAGGAACCTTTTACCAGGGTCTTAATTGATTGCGTAGGGCCCCTCCCCAAAACAAAAAGTGGGAATCAATATCTATTGATCATAAGGATGTGTCTTCTTGATTTCCAGAAGCCATTCCATTATGCAACATTACAGCTAAAAGGTTTGTAAAGGAGTTACTTCAATTTTTTACTAGATATGAACTACTCCCTGGGAAATACAATCAGATCAAGGTTCAAATTTTACCTCAAAGTTATTGAAGGAGATTATGGATAGTTTAGGAGTAAAACAATTTAAATTAACTGCGTACCATCCAGAATCACAGGAAGCATTAGAATGGTGGCATCAAACTTTAAAGACAGTGTTGAGGGCTTATTGTCAAGATTATCCAGAGGATTGGGATAAAGGAATTCCATTTGTACTCTTTACAATGGGGGATGCACCGAATGATTCAACCAAATTCTTTGATTTGATTTTTGTCACATGTATTAGCATACAGTGAAAAGTATTGTTTCTTGAGCGCTATACAGGCAAAGCATACTGTTCATAGAGAAGGAAAGGGGAGAGTGCAGAATGTAGTGTTACAGTCATAGCTAGGGTGTAGAGAAAGATCAACTTAGTGTGAGGTAGTTCCATTCAACAGTCTGACAGCAGCAGGGAAGAAGCTGTTCTTGAGTCAGTTGGTACGTGACCTCAGACTTTCGTATCTTTTTCCCGACAGAAGGTGGTGGAAGAGAGAATGTCCGGGGTGCGTGGGGTCCTTGATTATGCTGGCTGCTTTTCCAAAGTAGCAGGAAGTGGATGGGAGGCTGGTTTGCGTGATGGATTGGGCTACATTCACGACCTTTTGTAGTTTATTGCGGTCTTGGGCAGAGCAGGAGACATATCAAGCTGTGATACAACCAGAAAGAATGCTTTCTATGGTGCATCTGTAAAAGTTGGTGAGAGTCAGAGCTGACATGCCAAATTTCCTTAGTCTTCTGAGAAAGTAGAGGTGTTGGTGGGCTTTCTTAACTATAGTGTCGGCATGGAGGGGGACCAAGACAGGTTGTTGGTGATCTGGACACCTGAAAACTTGAAGCTCTCGACCCTTTCTACTTCGTCCCCGTTGATGTAGACAGGGGCATGTTCTCCACTACGCTTCCTGAAGTCGATGACAATCTCTTTTGTTGACATTGAGGGAGAGATTATTGTTGCCGCACCAGTTCACCAGATTCTCTCTCTTTTTCCTGTACTCCATCTCATCATTGTTTGAGATCTGACCCATTACGGTGATGTCGTCAGCAAACTTGGAAATCGAATTGGAGGGGAATTTGGCCACACAGTCATAGGTGTATAAGGAGTATAGTAGGGGGCTGAGAACACAGCCTTTTGGGGTACCAGTTTTGAGGATGATCGTGGAAGAGTTGTTGTTGCCTACCTTAGATTGTGGTCTGTGGGTTAAAAAGTTCAGGATCCAGTCGCAGAGGGAGAAGCCGAGGCCCAGGAATTTGGAGACGAGTTTCCTAGGAATGATGGTGTTGAAGGCTGACCTGTAGTCAATAAATAGGAGTCTGACATAGGTGTCTTTGTCTTCTAGGTGTTCCAGGGTTGAGTGCAGGGCCAGGGAGATAGTGTCTGCTGTGGACCTATTGTGGGGGTAGGCAAACTGTAGTGGATCCAGGCAATCCATGAGGCTGGAATTGATTTGATTTATTATTGTCACTTGTATTAGCATACAGTGAAAAGTATTGTTTTTTGCGCGCTATACAGACAAAGGAATTCATGCCATGACTAACCATTCAGTTCATTTGAACTGATTTTTGGTCATGAGGTAAGAGGACCACTTAAACTGATCAAAGAGAAATTGTTGAGTCAGCATTCTGAGACTACATTATTGGATTATGCATCAACATTTAGGGAAAGACTGAATAGAGCTGGTGAGTTGGCTAGACAACGTTTAAAAATGGCACAGCCATTCCTGTGATGAAACAGGAAGTGGACAAGAAATCAAATATTCGTAGTGTTGCTAGTGAGGATAAAGTCTGAGTATTACTACCAATGGTAGGTGAATCTTTAAAAGCAAGGTTTAGTGGGCGTTATCAAATTGAAAGATGGAGTGAGGTGAATTATTTGATAACAACGCCAGATAGAAGGAAAACTCTCCGAGTGTTCTGTGAATATGCTCAAACAGTATTTTGATAGGGAAGGAAAGCAAAAAGGAAAGGTGTTCGTGGCTACAACGCAGAGGGAAGAACCAAATCCAGATGATTCTAAATTTGACATTCCTCAAATTAAATTGAATAATGAGGATGTTATCAGAAATTGGAATAAATATTGAGTTACCTTCCGGAGGAAAATCAAAATGACCTGAACGAGTTATTAAGATCACATGGAGAGAGATGTGGGAATAAGCTGGGAAACACTACAACAGTTATCCATGATGTAGATGTAGCAAATGCTGTTCCAATTAAGCAACATCCTTCTCGGCTTAACCGTCTAAAGTTGAAAAAGGTTCAAAAGGAGATTGAAAGCATGCTTAAAAATGATGTATTTGAAGTGAGTTGCAGCGAGTGGAGCTCACCCATCGTGATAGCACCAAAACCAAATGCCATCCATTGTGTGTGAACTACAGAAAAGTTATTGCAGTTATGAAATCCGATATGTATCCTACTCCTCAGTTGGAGGACTGCATTGAGAAGGTGGGACAAGCAACTTTTATCTCCAAACTTGACTTCCTCAAAGGTTACTGGCAGACACCTTTATCTGAAAGAGTAAAGCTGATATCAGCTTTCAGAACACCAAATGGTTTTTACCAGTTCAAAGTCATCCCATTTGGAATGGAAAACGTCCCAGCCACATTTCAAAGATTCACTAACAAGGCTGTTTCAGGATTAGCCAATTGTGCGGTGTACATGGACCATCTGGTGGTTTTTAGTCAGACACGGAAAGAACATTTGGAGCACCTGGTGGAATTGTTCTATCGACTTCGGAAGGCAGGTTTGGTGGTAAACCTGATTAAGAGTGAGATTAGAAAAGCACAAGTCACGTTCCTCGGCCATACAGCTGGACATGGACAGATGGCCCACGGGAGGTGAAGACAAAGGTTATTGGGGAGTTCCCAAATTCCATCGACAAGGGAAACGCTGAGATTTCTTGGCCTGAGTGATTTTTAAAGGAAATTTGTGCTGAGTCGGGGGGGGGGGGGGGGGGGGGGGAGGGGGGATGGGGGGGGCAGTGGAGCAGTGTGATTGCTCCACTGACTGACCACTGAAGAAGTGTAGCAAATTTCAATGGATGGCGGAGTGTCAGCTGTCGGAAGGCTGTGTTAAACACTGCCCGTGTTGGCCACACCAAATTACACAAACCCACTCAAGGCAGCTATTGATGCGAGTGATGAGGGCGTCGGTACCGTGCTCTTGTAAAAAGACAACAAGAGGATGGAACTGCCGATTGGGTATTTTTCCAAAAAGCTAAATGATTCTCAGAAGAAATATTCAACCATTGAAAAAAGGGACCTTGAGTGTGGTGCTGGCGTTGCAACATTTTAACATTGATGTTGTCAGTTATTCACCGATTTAAATTGTGTACACTGGTTACAATCCATTGATGTTTTTCAACAAATTTAATAGAAATACAAGACAGTTTAGATGGAGTTTATTATTGCAGCCATCTAATTTGAAAATTATACATGTGGCAGAAAGAGAGAAGGTGATTGTCGATGTCTTGTCATAAATGATATAAAAGAACAAATTTTGTATCCACCTGGGAAGGTGGACACAGAACTGGCTCGGTCATAGAAGACAGAGGGTAGCAGTGGAAGGGTGTGTTTCTGAATGGAGGGCTGTGACAAGGTGGCATTCCTCAGGGATCAGTGCTGGGATCATTGCTAGTTGGAATATACATAAATGATTTGGAGGAATATGTCGCTGGTTTGATTAGTAAGTTTGCGTACAACACAAGGTTGGTGGATTTGCGGATAGCGATGAGGACCATCAGAGGATACAGCAGGAGATAGATCGGTTGGAGACTTGGGCGGAGAGACGGCAGATGGAGTTTATGCGGACAAATGTGAGGTCATGCATTTTGGAAGGTCTAATACAGATAGGAAAATATACAGTAA